>NC_136776.1:22661276-22901276 GCF_947034865.1 Barbatula barbatula | reverse complement strand
GGGTTTTTGTTCAAAGTTAAACTATTGGGCTGATAAAATGGAAAACGGTGTTAAGAAGTTGAGATATAATAATGCTAAAGATTTCGTTGAAATGAGTTATGCTAACGGGCGCTTAATATTTTTATGATTTCATTTTGTGTAATTAAGTTTTCATGTTAATTCAAGTCTTTATTTTTTATTTCATTTTAAATTTTTGTTTGGTTTTTAGTTATTTTCATTTAATAATCATAATAATGCCCCATTTTAAACTTATTTCACTTTATTACTTAGGCTTTTATATACGGTTTTAAAGTAACAACAAACAAACGTGAATGAGCGCGTTCATGGACTGCAGTTAACTTCCGGTACACATCCGCAAACAATAGAGCGTCTGTAGTTTATTTCCGATAACAAGCAAAAGAAACCTAGAAGAAGCGTTGATGTCTAGATGTCAGTCAACTACAGGACCAACAAACCAGGGCTATAATCAAGTCCACCACCAGGACTAGTCGAGTCCGAGTCCAAAGAGGTTCGAGTTTAAATGAGACGGTCCAGACAGAGACAGAAAAAAGAATTCTCTTCAAGACCACATACTTTATTTGCAGATGAAATTAGGTCATTTTATTAACTATAGGTATAGAAATGGCACCTGTGTCACACACAGCCAAAGTGCAACTTCAGATTTTCAGTCTTTTTATTGTAGTGTAACAATCACATTCTGGGCTTCTAATGGCTTGTTGACTTAGTATCATAGCGTACAAGAAGTTAACTGCAGTCCCGGCGCGAGTCGGATGACACGGTCTATAAGATAATACTTATGTCTATACTTATTTATTTTAATTAACACAAATGTCTTAATGGTTTTGAATTTAGTTAATAATAATTGACCCGGTCTGACTGTATCCTCCTCAGATATCACAACATTGGCATTCTGGTGCTATTTCTGCACGATATCAATGATATTCAGTTGGAGTTCACCAAAGTCAACATCTACTTCAAGACTCGGGGCGGGAAAGAGCACTTGATCAACGACGTCCTGTCCAACATTGGTGTTGTTTGCTTTAGCATCACCTGGTGAGGTTCACACCCACATGATTTATTTTCAACTTCATCTAGATCTAATGTGGAATTTTAATTGATTTGATTATTTCAGGTTTTGGTTTCGTTTGTACTGGTTCCCTCTAAAGGTGTTGTGGGCCTCCTGCATCACCAGCATCCAGACGGTTCCCAACATTCCCTTCTACTTCTTCTTCAACACCCTGCTGTTCATCCTCCTCCTCATGAACATCTACTGGTTCTTGGTGAGAACCGCTGCTCTTTAAACCCAGTGGGCCTCTTTCATGAAACATGAGCAGAACGATTTTTTGTGTAAATCCTTCGTAAAGTTGTTTTGACGTAAATTGTCTGATTCGTGAAAATGTTCTTATTTTCAAAATGTTAGTTGGCACGAAAGAAACGTACACCTGCTCCATACCACGTGTAAACAGTGCGTAAATACACAAACTGGATCATAATTATATTTCACGAGTTCTTTTGCCGTGTATTTTATCATTTTTAACTTTGGGTAACGCAATGCTCTTCATTATCCTTTTTTACGAATGCGTCGAAAGACATTTGAGAGTAGACGGGACAAACTACATTGACCAACCATCCTACACAACAATGGAAAAGTTAATATTAACAGTTACTGCACTTTTAAATTTGGTAATTTTCTTCAAAACAAGATACTAGTAAAAAGTAGGCTAACTGTTGCGAGAAATTCTAAATCATAGCAACCAACGCATCTCCAAAATATCTGGTCTTGTTCATAAGAGCACCAGGTTTTATTATTTTAGCTGGCTAAAAATGCTTTGGTGGACACAGTTTAATCGATTAATTTATTGGTAAGCATATAGCTTATTAGTATATTATGCATTCATGTAATTTAATGTAGCCAAACTAAAGAGATACGTCATTTGCTTAGCTGTAATTGATAGGCGGGGATTATGCTAATTGTGAATTATTTTAGCTGTTTACGAATTTTTCGATTTCATTAACATACACACATTTTACTACTAAATCTGATGTTTACGAAGTATTTGTGAAACTGGAGGAAATCTTTCATGAAGGTCTGTTTAACGCGCAAGTGACTCGTAATTTACGCATATATTTACCAATGTTTCATGAATGAGACCCAGTGTGCGGTGGTGAAGGGGTTAACGCTCACGTCTGGCCGTAGACCAATGTGTGCTTAACCGAAGCAAAAAAACGAATGGTTCTATTATAAACTCCAATGATAAAACTAAAGGAGACCAGAGATGTCGGATAAACAGCTTTTGTGACAGTATTTATTTACAGACCAGAGAAGATGGATCCCCGTAACTTTGCACGTCATTAAATTTGAAAACGCAACCTTTGGGTTAAAGGACTGAAACCAACACCACCTTGATTCAGATTGTATCTCTAAAATGAGCGTAGTTGTTGAAATCCATGAAAAGTGTGGAGGTGTAAAATAATCTGGATTTGGGTAAATGTCATGTATCATGTGTTTGATACGTCGTTGACATCTCTTCACACATTTGTGACATTTCTGACTCTTTTCCTCAGGAGAAATATCTCAGACACACGACTCCTAAGCAGACGTTTACATTTCCTCTTCATTTAATCTCGTTGACGTCTGACAGATATAATTGAGACCTTGAAGAGATCTCATCTGTGATTTTTCTCTCTTATGGGATGTTCTCTTTTTCAGTTTATCGTGCTGTTCGTGGTGAAGGTCCTGACGGGACAGATGAAGAGTGTGAATGACGTCCGGGAGTATGAGGATGGAGACGACGCTGATGATCAAACCTCTGCTGATGGGCAAGTAGAAACTCACATCTGTGGTTTAGCTCGTGTGAAAAGCATCGGGTGTTCAGGGGAAGTGGTTTGTCGAGAAGTGCATGTCATGCCTTCTATGCATGTGGTGAAACGGCTTTTCCACCAGAGGATAAACGTTCATCTTTATGGCTCACAACGAGATGTGATTAAAGTGCTGTTTTATGTCCTTATCTCACGTGTCCTGATATCTTCTGTTATTTCCATTCAGGAAACAAGTGAAAAACGGCATCACCAAGAAGCATCAATAAGGTTTCGCTGCTGCCTCCTGCAGGCGATTACACTTGTGTGACCCAGCTGGATTTTGACCTCAGACCGCCAAGGTGCTCCAACGTTCATGCAGAGAATCAATGTTATTTTAATTGTTTAGCACGGTGAATGTTTTTCTTTCTTTGGTGGTGTTTGTGTTATATATTGCTTTGACAAGGTTGAAAGAGGACGTGTGCGAACAGTGGTCACACCCCCAAATTGGTTGAGCCAATGTTGCTTTTAGGTTTTCTTAAAGATCAGGGCAGTGTCTGGGCATATTTAAATGGGATGAAGTATTTTAACTTTAAATAATGATGCTCTTTAGGCTTATGTTGAACAAATTATCTTTCATTAATATACTAATGGATTATTAAAGGGACGGTACACCCAAAATATAGAAATTCTGTCATCATTTATTCACGCTCATGGTTGTAAATCGGACTCTTTGTTTTGTGAAACACAAAAGAAGATATTTTGAGAAATGGCTTTGTGTTCTGTAAAAGTCAGTCAGTCATACAGGTTTGAAATGATATAAGGGTAAATAAATAATGACAGAATTTTCATATTTCTTTGAACTATCCCTCAGATCCGACAGTGACCACAATTTATGTTTTCACAGACACGTTTGAGAATAGCACAACACACAATAACCAGGTTTTGTGGTCTTCGTGTGGGACCACCCCACGTGTTTATTTTGATGATATTTTGAAGTGAAGGCCGTGTAAAGGGGCGGTTTTGATTCGACAACCCGTCAATCAAACAAGCGTTTTTACAGTATTACCGTGTTAGAATGTCCACGATATAAAGGGAACTACTTTCATTGTGTGAACTGCATTAACCGAAGCGCTCTTTCGTTCCTTCTGTAGAAATCGTGATGTTTGTTTTTTCTAGCTGTTGAATTCCTTAAATCATTCACAGAAATCATTTCATTCTAACAAATAAAAATGGAGGACAATCCGTTATCTTGAAGAAATCGTTTTTACTGTCAACATGAAAGATCTCAGTTGAAGTATTTATGTTAATGCCGTATTCAGGACCGCATGACGTTTGACAAGGGATACAAATATTGTCTGTTATATCTTATAGTGATCCTCCGAAGCGATTGCAGTGTGTACTTTGTGTTTGATTTGCCTAGTCGGATCAAATCGGATGCGATCATGTCTTCCACGAGGCTAGATAGTCATTTGCGATTTTTATGTTGTGGTTTCATTGATTTAATTTGAATGTTTATTTAAGTAAATGTCTACAGTTGTACTGTTGAAAGAGTGTAGGCAGTTCATCTCAGGTCTCAATTCTCGTCGCCCAGCTTTGTCAAATCACTGGAAAGAACAAAATAATGTTAGACATTAAACATTTTCTTGATCGTTTTAATGTTTTGAATTGAGAACATTCTTTGGTGGTGTGTTAACGCTCTTTCAAAAGTGCCAAAAGCGAAACCTTCCGTGAGTGTGACGACAAAGCAACTTTGGGTCTGAGGTCTCCAGAGAAACAGCTTTGGGTATATTCTTATAAATCTGGACTTATTCCAATGCTTTTAAATTGCACTGTAATTTCGTACTATTATTATTTCTATTGTTCTGTATGAAATATTGAAGGGGATTAGGACTGGGAATTTATACAAATGACATTAACATGAACAAAGTTGATGCTTGTTTTAGATTTCTCTCGGACCATGTAGTCATTGAATTATTTGCTTTGCATAATTTCATCTGATGCTGAAAGCGTGTCAGTTCTGATCGGTTCTATAATGGAGTAATTAATATTATTCCCCTTGAATAAGTGAACCAGTTGTTTTTGCCATTTAATAAAATCGGTTGAAAGAAAAAACTGTGACGTTTATTTCAACAAATGCCTTTATTTAATTCGTCCTTTCTAAGAATCAAGTTTGTACCCCTGATGTGTGAAGTTAAATCAGTGAGAAGATTTTAAATCAGTGCACGTTGAAGCTCAGTCGCTTCCATAAATAACAGAGTAAGTTGCACCATACAGCTTCCTGATATATATGGTACAATCTTACAGAAATCATAGTTATACAGCACGTAAAATAACACGAACAAATAGTCGACATCGTTCTCTCCAAAATAACCACATGTCGTTCCAACCATCAAGTTAAATGAAACATATATGGCAGATTTCCACGTACGAACGCTTCGACTCAAACACCAAAGGTTTGGCCCGCCTTGGAGTAGCTTCCAGTGATATAAACCTCATGAGGGCTTTCAGAAAACACTGTTTAAAAAATCTGGTGAATGGCTGAAGAAAAGTAATGCTTTAAGATGTAAGTGTACAGACTCTGAAATTATGGATTGTCTCCTAAAAGATGCGGACATTGTCGGAACGAGGCAATGTTGAAACTTTGTTAGTGATTAAAAAAACACTTATCAAATCAAACATCACTCTCGAAAGCTAAATCAAACACATACAAACACAAAAAAGGCATGATATGAACGTTAGTCGAGCGTTACATTTCTCGCAAATGACAACAAGTCTGCGAGTCGGTTTTTTAATGTTTTCATTGAACATTCAGTCACACAAGCAAACGAGCTGTTCTGTGCATCTGTCACTCGCAGACTTGTTCCCACTCACTATCAAATGAAAATGAGGTCCACAGAGAGAAAAATAACGCACTCTTGGCACTCGCGGAGGAGACGAGTCTGCAGTTTAGTGCTGCTTGACACGAGGAGCCGTCACTCTGCGCAGGAAACGGTACAGAAGTCCGAAATTCTACAGGAACAGGAAACAGTTTTATAGCACATGCATATTTATGGAAACCACTGAATGCGGTAAGGTTTCTCTTACCTGTATGGCCAAATACATCACGCCAAGATAAGATGCAATACAGAGAGCCAGCAGCAGGTCGAAGACGGCTGGTTTTACCCTAATAGGAAAAAATATAGAATTTATTACAAACCGTTTAATTCACCAAAAATTCTCCGTCATTGACAGATTTTTTATTCCAGTGATGTCAAATCTGAGGACCGCCCCTCACTCATTATAAGCAGCCGGAGGTGCCACTGTCCTGAACATAACCGTGAAGGCACGTATGTTTCCCGTTCATTACTCATAAACGCCTCGTCCGTTCAGGAAACCCCACGTGGGATGAGCAGAGACTCAGGGGGCGTCTATATATGACCGCCACAGTCTAATTTGTTTTTGCCAAAGTTTAAAAGAACTGAAAATCTTTTTATAACACAGCGATCTCTAACGTTGTTTGTGGCGTTGTTTCTGCAAAGCATGCATCTATCACTCAATTGGATCTTTGCGTCGCATGCTCTCGTACACAAACAGGCACGCACAAATCATTGGTGCTATGTTAACAGACTTTTTCTCCTTCGGAGAGCGATAGCGACTAGCATCATTTTGGATAAACGTTAACGTTCAGTGAGTGGAAAAACTCCCTGCGTCTTCTCCGTTCATGACCAAACAGTAGCGTGAAGTAATTGAATGATTACAAAACAGTGTTTACAAGCACCTGTCATTGTTACTGACTTGACATATGAATATTTGATTGCAAAAACATTAAATATGTAAATGACTTTTGCTTTATTGGATATTCAGTTGTATTAAAAAACAGTGTGTTCAGGGAGTAAACGCATGTACGTCGCAAACATGCTAATAAGAACGTAATATCACCTTGCACCATAGTGACGGGTAAAAATAGAGCGATTTTATAAGAGTCTGTCTGTCAAAATGATAGACAATGAAATAGTCAACCTCTGGTTTAATAACAAACAGATCCCTGAGACGTTCTCACCTGTACGCATTCATGGTCTGCTTCAGTTGATCATAAAAAACAAATTCTGGGTCTCTGTTGAGAAAAATATTTAAAAAAAATGATTACGTTTATGCATCTGGTAGACACTTCAGCTCCATGAACACTAAACGTTAAGAGCTGAACGTACCTCTTATCGGCTTTGACAAGATGCCTCTTGACATCTTTAAGATAGCGGTTCATGTAATACTCCAGTGTGTTCACTGTGCTGCTGTCTTTGTCCAGAAGCTGTGCAGCTCTCGGCTGTGCTGTCAACCAATCCACCAATGATGTCAGCTGCTCCTCCTGTACCTGCTGTGAAGCACAATCAACATTTTACATTAAAATCAGTTTTCTACATATCACAAAACATCCGCCCACGTTCTCCAACTCACCATCTGTTCGGTGAAGATCTCCAGGTCTCCACTGGCACCCTGGGTGGAAAAACAACCCATGTTACTCTATTGAAAGACACATTCTGATCTCTGTTATAACAAACAGACATTACTTCATTAAAATAATAGTTGGGCAATTCCAGCGTTATGGACGTGACATTATGTGTTATGGATGTGACAAAAATACTCAGAGAATGTAATTGTTACCAATATATTGAACCACTTGTTTGTATTTTACTAAACAACAACAACAACCTTATTTCATATTAAGGTTGACATTAGGACGGAATTGCCCAGTTAATCCAAAAAGGTAATAAAGACTGCATTGATACATTTAATAATGGTGATAAAAACGACACAAAAAGTTAGTACTTCATACCTTCTCCGTCAGGTTATATATCACCCTCGCCAGACTTTCCGCGATCGCTTTAGTGTTACGAGTGAGTTTCTTCAAATCCACGTGAGGCCTTAATAAGAAACATAAACGATATCAACAACAAAAGTGATCAGAAATCGGCTGTGAGGAGACTAAGGTGCTATGTCGGGGTGAGAGAGCACCAATCATCACCCACCCGGTGGTGGCCTCACCCGCCCCCTCCAGAGAGGGCGACACTGACCGCATGTCCATGATAGAGTGGCGCTCAGGGCTGCGGTGGCTGTCTAGGTGCGACAGGGTGAAGGCCGGCAGGCGACGGATGCCGAATCGCTCGTGCTCCCAGGCCAGAGTGTCATCGGCCAGGTTGATCTTCTTGTGGACCATGGAGAACTTCAGGTCAGGGTGCTGGTTGGCAGTCACCTGATGACAGCGATATCAGATATAACCTTCTACTTATTTCTCTTGTAACTAAGAGATCATTTTTTAAAAACCATTAAGGATGAACATGTGACTGAAAGGTTTAGGATTTTCTTAAAAGCATGTTGATTTTGTACCGTCTCCAGTTCTGTAAGCAGGGTGTGTTGCGGGCTTCCCTCTTTGGGTGGCTTCGACACATGAAGGTGAAGGTTATCGCTGTTACCCAAAGTGTCCAGACACAGAACGAACGCCACGTTGTCCTGGAGTAAACTGGCATCTAAAACACAAGGGCGAAGTCGGTCAAAACCATTCCAGCGAGACGTCACACTTCTTGCGCTAAAATGATCTTCAAACACACCTGTGTGGTCCAAATTATCCTCCAGCCAGCGTTTGGTGCCCTGATAGTTAAATTTCCCCCCTCCAGACAAGAAAAACAGCAGGTTATACCTATAAACAAGACATTTTAATGACTCGCCACCAGAGTAAATCTTTGTTTAGAAGTAAGCGAGTGTTATTAAAGTGTTACCCTGCGTGAGTTCTCTTGTAAGAGTAGAGTCTGGAGAAAAGCCGAGCGAGCTCCAGGAGAACAGCCACACCGCTGCCGTTCGAATCAGCGCCGTATGACAACCACTAAAGAAAACAAAGGCTAGATGTGCATTAACAACTCACAGACAGACAAATTGTTTTAGGGAAGAACGGGGTCCTTACCGGAGCCACTCCAAAAGAGTCATAGTGGGCAACCAGAACGATGGAGGGCAGTTCTTCTCCCCCGGATCCTGTTAGTCGTCCCTAAGCAAAACGGACGAGACGGATTACATCTCTCTGATCTATCAAACTTCAAGTCTGTCGTTGTTATGTTGAGTATTAAGTGACTAGTTAGTCTGAACAAAGGTCAATCTCTCAAGTGCCATTAGCTACAACACACCGATATATGATGTAGCATTAGCCTTCGAGACAAATACATCAATGACAACCTACGTAGGTTGGCAAAATATTTTATCATCACCAGTGGCAAAATGATTACGTTGCCTTTTAAAACAATGTTTTTTATCGCATTCAATATTTGTGTGTTTTGATACGATATAAGATGCTTGTTTTATATACGCGTGTGGCAGCGGATGAACTTGCGTTTATTAAGTTATCCGTCTCATGCGTTACACGCCAAATTGACACTAATCATCAAGTAGCGACTTCCACGATCAGAGGAAGTAAACACATCAACACTATTAAGATATTGCCTCCTACAGTCAGGTTCACTCACCTCCAGACTGGTAATGGCCCAATCGCTCACGGCTTTACTCTGAGCGCCGCTGGTCACCATCTGAAAACCGTTGGCCGTCGCCGTGTGAAGCAGCACTGTTTGAAAACACAAACATTATCCATCTTTAAACAACACGTGTAGTTTGTTACTAACACTGAACAACGACGTTTTCTGTGCTCTGGTACCTTCAGCCGCTGACGAAGACCCCTGCGAGGACGACGAGATCTGCGTCTGATGGTAAATAGACAGCAGCTCCTCGTCCTCAAGGGCGAAATACACCGGCACGGACGTCTCCGTGGCCAGCAGCTCCGGCTCCAGCTCCATGAACTGCTGCAGTGGAGAAAAATCACCCACGTTCAGCCGTTGAATTCTGGGAAACACTGAAATTATAATGAGGTCCTACCTGCACTATGTCCTGAGGCATTGTGGACATGTTCTGGGGCAGTATGATGACGACAGCACCCGCCGACTGTCGGAGTGCTTTCTGATACATCTCGTAAGAGAAATCAACCAGTCGCATCATCACGCATCGACGACTCAGCACGTCGGCCTCCACCGTACGAGCTTCCGAGTTTAAAATGGCGTTCCTGGAACCTGTCAACAAAAATCGACGGTTATGCAACATTTTTGCGTGTCACTCAATATAACAAACGACGCGTTTCTCGCATGTTTTTTCATCGTGTGATCTGTTTTCGTTCCTCTTTGGCAGATACATTCACGTGAAAGAACTTCAATGGTAACCTGAAACACCAGATCTGATTCGTGGCATCTACTCGTGAAGAACTGGTGTGATGACATCTTGACCCCGAGTTTGTCTGCACTATCAACAACGTCAAGACATAAACCTCAAAGACAAGGTGTGTGAGTCAATGCGAGTCATGTGACTGTTGGCGGGGTCGAACCCACAATCCTTCAGGTATCCATCCAGATCACCCTCGGTGCGATCAACCTTTGTGTGCGTGAATCTACAAAACGTCGATTTGTACTGTACAGAAACAAACAAAATACAAGCCTAGTACTGTAGTAGACACGTGGTAATACGACTGGGATTATATATGATGCGTGAAACTGCCTAATTTCAATATTAAAGTACCAACATATGACTATCCGTGGCACGAGTCAAAACCACGGTAATGCCACGGTATATCGCGTCGACTTTTATGGTTAGTGCGATTTTGACTGATTCATAAACCACAAACACTAAAAAAAAGAGTAAAAGAGGTTAATATCATCACACTTTAAAGCGAATAACCGTGTTTTACCGTAGTTTTGTCCCTGCAGATCGTACTGCTGCATGCGGTACACGCTGAATTCGTGAGCCGCGTCCGCGCGAAGCGGGCACATCAGCACCAAAAACAGCAGCAAACTGAGGGGAAACGAGCACTTGAGCATGTTCTCCAACACCTCACTGGCCTCCTCGAACATACTGGAGTCGGTTCCGTGGATTCTGACCGAGAGAAAAAGAGAAATACGGGGATGAATGACTGACGGGGACCGCTCGAGCTGTCAGGCGACGCGGGGTGAGTTTCAGTCAGGCGAAATCGACGGACCCCTACAACCCGCCTGCGCTGAAGGAATACTATCGCGATGTTTTTAATGTCATATTGCCTTAATTTTTAAGTGTTAAACACTTTATAGTTTTACATTTAATTTAGGGTGTGAGGGATCTCGTTTATTTGTGGGTATGATTTTATGTTTTGGTGAGGGTCCATCAGGAGAATTCGAAGGACTACCTCATCTGACCTTAAGGGTTTTTTTGGGTTAATACTTTTGAATTGTTGCACTTTTTTATTATTTAGTTTTTTATATTAGAATTTAGTAGTTATCATGAAAATATTTTTTATATTAGCATTTCACTGGCGACCTAAGTGAACACTTCACATCTATGAACTGAATAGTAATTTATACAATATTAGAGGTCAAATAATAATAATGATAATAATAACAATAGCAATATGTCACGTTAGATAATTCATGTTTAACGTGTTTTTAAAATGTTATGCTAATTTATGTTATAATACAGTGTGCATGGTTGACCACTAGAGTGCGATGTTTTCTGACATTTAAAGTGGTCTTTATGTCAATTGGACTTAAATGGTCTTCCATGACACACTTTCCTGCAACTCTGCATCTATGCAGTTTTTTCAGTAATCGCCTGATTTTCGGAAGAGATGACCGATCAAAATGATATGACAAAGTGGACACACATTTTCAGATTTTCTCCTAATGGATTAAAGGGATGACTAGTACAGAAATGGAAGTGTTTTGTACAAGCAAAAAGCACATGAAGCAGAATATCTAATGTAATTTAGCACGAAGCCAACCTGCTATAATGGCTGAGTAGCTTTGGGAGGCGATCAATCTCTAAGTGCTTTAAAGATGCTTTATACTGTTTAAATATACAAATATTGTAATGGACAAGTTTTAATCAGACCTTGGAGATCATTAGAAACGCGTGGAATGGTTTATATTTTCTTTTCAGGTTTTGGGTGGATTTTATGGTAGGGCTTGACAGCCAAGACCAAACCCCAGTTCTAATTTTACTATAAAAGCACTCGTTTATACAGCCATGCTGTTTTGTTGTGTGTGTCCGTCTGCAGGCATTAAATGGATCACGTGTGCACTTGTTCTAGGCAATAAACATGTAAGTATAAACATAAACAGATATCTACAGAGCAAGCCAGCAAGAGACAGTGTGCCCTGATGATGGTCTGGAAAAAGTGTATAGCCAGACCTAATGGATTGGGTGGCGTCCAGGAGGAGCCAGCGTTTCCCATTAAGTTGCATTAATGCATTCAAGTAGAAAGGTGCTTGGATCATCTCTTTATATCCCGTTTCAGATGCGCTCCGGTTCTCTGATGGCCAGGCAGGGGTCGCACCTGATATCCATAGTTTGGGTTCGGAATGAAAATGCCACTTTTGAAGTCTTGACCTGCATGCACTGAGCATGTCCAACATCCTGCGTTCCTGTTCTGCCTCTTTAACCAGAGAGCTCACGCTGTCCATTAGCATGGCGTATCAGTTACTTTGGGTCTAGAAGGTTGTCCTGAGTTCTTAATAGCTTCCTTTCCTCCATCAAAAAAGGGAATTTTGTTTGACGTCTTACAAACTGTTGTTGTGGCTGCCTGGTTATCGTTTGAAATAGCTGTCCTTAAAGTCAACCCAGGAATCAAAGCTAAAAGGTGCGTGTAATGTTAAAAAATGCACATGTTGAAAAAGTCCCTTTATTGTTAGTAATTTCATCCACTATTTGATTGTTTTGATGTAAATACCCATATTTGTGCTGTGAATCGTGCATGCAAAACTACAACAGTTATGTCTTCCATGACCTCTTTTAAATGTGACGTTATGCTTTATGGTTGGATTGCTGTAATCGTGTGGCCAACAGAAGTTCTTGTTCTGTAAGAAACGTGACGCCTGCTTAGTATCCGCAGCTCTCATGCGTCACAAAAACTGAATTATGTGTTGAGTGACAGTGAGCAGTGCAAATCAATACACATCGCAGAAAGCCGGAGGTATGCATGTGGGCCCGACATTTCCTGCAATAATAACATATTTTAATATTGTGCAATTAAACTCCCACATTGGTCTGTGGTGTTGAAAGAAAGCTTTTATTCTTAAAGAGCAGTGGCAGGATGTGATGTCTACGGGTCTGACGAAATTGAAGTATTTCAACATCACCAGCAGAAGAAGCGCTATAAGAACAAATTGTACATGCAAGCTTATTGCGTATGATGCATATATCTTATTGGGGTATTAAAGGGAACAAGATATCATAAACAATGCAAGGGTTTGGATTTACTTCAGGTGTATCACAGTACTCAAGATTGATCAAAACAATGATAAAGTAATTTGTCTTCTGCAAAACTGTGACAACTTGAACGTTATCAGTGCTTCACATATTTCCAGACTCCATAAACATAATTATAGTTGAAATAACACAGATCTTATTTGGAAAACTAAGAACTGGAATGTATTTTTTTTCTCTGCTGTTTATATTTGTATTCAGCTCCTTTATGAATCATTCATAATGACAAGATGCAGATGAGACGCTAGTCCTTATTCTTCAAGGTCTACTTCTGTTCTCAAGGTAATTTCGGACATTGAGCGATGTGTCTGTTTATATAAGCTCATATATTAGCCAGATACAACCAGAAAAAAAGTTATTATTTTACAGAATTTACAAAAACTGTAATTGTACAATTTTTTTTTCAGTTTTCCACTTCTTTTTGGAATGCAGTCAAAAAGGTCAAATTACAGAAATAGATTTGTAAATTTACAAGAAAACTGTGGGTAAATGTCTAATTTTATGGGGAAAACTGTAATTTCAAAGTTGCTTTCTGGCGCCCCACACAGTAAAAAAACTGTAATTTACAGAATTTAACTTTAAAAAGACTGTAATTTGGCAGAAAGCAGAAAATCTGTAAGTTTACTGTTTTTTGAAGTTTTTTTGCTCAACTGCCAGACTTTTTTTTTACTATGATATTTTTGAACATACAGTCATAAAACTTACAATTACCAAAATAATACAAGAAAAGCTGGAAAAACTGTCATTTTATTTGAGACAACTGTTATTTTATCGTTTTTTTTACAGGACTTTTCATTTTTGAACAGTGTAAAAAAGTTTTTTATGGTCAGAGACAAAACTGTTGCAAAGCTTCAAATTAACGGCAGACAAAGTGAGAGAATAATGCCCATTGAAAGTGTATTTGTAGGTTTTGGCACTACTCAAGTTTTTGCACACTAGGTTTTTGACAGAGCTTCTTTTTCTTCATTCATTTGAAACTGATTTTGTCCTTCCTTAATCTCCAGGGAAAGAGTCAGTTTTAAAGCAGACCACCAGATCCTAGTTTGTGGCCACGAGGCCTGGACCTTTGGAAACAGTCTGGTTTTGGAAACATCGGGAAGTGTTTGTACATCGCTGATGCTTGCTCAGTGATCCGGGCACAAATCTGGAAGGCTCTGTACAGGAAATTTAGAAACCACAAAGCCACCAGTGATGAAACGGCTCGATTGCCACCCATGTTTACAAACAGAACATTTGGTGTTTATATTAGGCATGTCTGATCATTTAGTTTAGTAGTCTTAATGGTCTCAATTTTGAAAGAAAGAGAAACAAATGCAGGTATCAATGAATGTAGATTATAGATGTAAACAAATGTGGATTTTGGTCAATTTTATGAGAAATGTTTGAGTTCATATTGAGATCTTCAATAATATTGACTTCTGATTGCAGACCAATTTGAGCTCAGTTTGAGACATTGTTGAAATCTCTTCTGAAACTCTAATGGAGACATTTGTTACATTGACATTGAGAAATATCGGAGTTATAAAAGTTTCCATTTGCTCTCCATTTATTCTCATTGATGTCTAGGTAGAATCATTAAATTATTAAAGAGATTTCACCGGGGTAAGAAAGTCCATCTCTGGACATAAGCTGCTTCTAGAGAATAATGAGACGGCACGTATGCATTTTATTGGAACTCGCAGTTACCGATCTTGTGCTTAAATAAAACAATCTTAAAAAATATCTCAGAGTTCAATTAGATCTCATAAGTAATGAAAGAGCAAACTCTAAGCACTAAAATGTCCCTCTATGTTGTGAATGGTGCTGTAAAGGTTTATAATTTTTTCTGTGAATCTCAAATGAAATATTATCTACATCCGCATTAAAACTGCAACCCTATGCTTAAAGTGGTAACAAAGCGTTTCCCTCGAGCAATGACTGCAGACCGTATTAGCCTCTCATCCAGAGCCTCTCTGCTGCCTCTTGTCTCACTCTCTGCTCTTGATGGATGGCCTGCATAAATGATGGAGCAGTGAGGGCGCAATGATGAATTAGGCTGTGTCATGCCCGGTCCTAAAGGTGGAGGGGGCTGACGTACGTGTCGTCCAGCCGAACAGACATAACAACAGTGGACGGGCATGGCATCCCACCCGGAAACAATGGCGTTACTGCTGCGTCGTTGGACTAAAGTGTGTTATGTTTCAATATAGTCTCAGGGCTGCAGATCGCATCCCACCTGTCCTGAATGCACTTTGATGTGAGCGCAGAAAATCACAGATGAAATCTCTATCTCAATTATCTCTCGAGACTTTTACTTATGTCTCATGCGTCTCGGATGTTTCTCCTGAGAAAGAGACATTCAGAAATGTCACAAATGTCTGTCATGAGAGGAGATGTCAACAATGTCTCAAACCGAGCTCAGATTTGTCAAGTCTGCAATCAAAAGTCAATATCTCATCAAATTGATCCAAATCCAGATCATGATACCTTTATACTCTTCATGGACTGAAGGATGTTCATCTCACTTCAAGGACTTTCAGGAGAACCGTCTGAGACTTTTCTCATTTTAGCTCAAACTCTCACAGGCTATGGAACCTCTGAGATATAAAATTGTACATTATATATTTCACAGAACACATCTAACCTGGACCCATCTGAAAAGCATCCCGGTGCCGCTCAGGCTGTATGGTTTCTGGGAATCAGTTTGGTTTATTATAATTGGCAACCATTTTGCATTTTGACCGCACTTTGGAACCGCACACATCTATAGCCCAGTTCTTCCCAAAAAGTGGCGCGGGGTGACGACTGGAGACCTAAAAAACGTTCATGTACGGTATTTAGTGACAACGTGAAACAAATGGTCCTAATGGGAAAATATATTTTCAGAACACGTTCCTGTCTTGTTTAGACCGTTATGATGAACAGAGGGGTTCTTCTTGGCATACTGGAGTGGGCTGTCAGTCTGGGCATCTGGCGCATACCACCAAGCCCGGGATGTGCATAGGACCGTGTCTTTTTACGTGTGTGTGTGTATGTGTTGGCGTTTCTTTCGGGCAGAGCGACGGGCTGGCATGGCATCCTAACAACCACAGCCCACTCGGACCAAAACAAGACACATTTCTTCTTCACTACGCTGGCACATGGAGACATACGGGGGAAAAAGAGGGCACCAGAAGTTCTGCCTCCTCAAGTCACCGCAAGTATTCGACACCGACTTTGAACGATCCGACTTTGAAAGAAAAGCAGGTTTATTTAGTTGTCTTCACAGAAATCTCGGCTTGGGGTCGTCGTCTGCATTTAGATTTACATTTGCTTTCGTCAGATGACAGAATGGACATTTTTGGGTGAACTTTTCCTTTAAGAAATAAAACGGGAAAAAGTGGGCGAGGAGGTGTTTGCCCCCCTGACAGAAAGTGAGAGAGAAAGTGATGTTAAGGCAGACAGACACGGAGAAAGCGAAAGACAGCGTTAAGCCACTAAAAGCTTTCTCGTCTGTCTGAAGGCTAATGATATCGCCACGGTGAAGAAATCTCTAGAGCCGGAGAAAAACGCGCTGCGGTGATTTATAAATGGATTGTGGGAATCTGTGGACGACAATCCGGACGTATCTCCTCGGACTGACGGGGTTAGTGGTGTCTGTGAAGTAATTCGATGGTTAGTTTCACATTTTTAATTGCTCCGATCTTCCTGTCAGGCGAATCCCGCTTGCCGTCGTCACGCTCATGAATATTAATTAGATCGCGCTGACGACGTACGTCCGTTGCTTATACCGAATGTATTATTATGAATATAAACGTAAGTCGTTCCGACGTTTCTCGACGACTGTCCGTTTTTAAAATAAACATGAAGGATTTCTTACTGACGTCAAGTTGTAGTCTTTTGATAGCAGGTCTGCAACTTGAGGTTCACTTCATCTCCATTTGTGAACGTCAAGCGCGATTTAAAAAGGTTGGTGAACTTTTCCAATTTCTCCTCAGAATTGACGTCAGCAAATAGAGATGGACGGGTTTTGTCGTGAAATGCGAGAAATCTGTCAATTTAGTGAGGTTTTTTGTTGTCATATAACACAGCTGGTTTACGTCGTATGACCTTGTTACGTCTTCAATTGCCCGTTTTTGCATTTTTATTGAAACTGTGGAAAGTTTGTTTGCGTAGTCATTCAATTATTGCTTTTATAACAGGGTCAGGTGACAAAAATGATAACCGCGATTGTTTTGCCCAACGTTGAGATCGCGATTATTTAACACGATTCATTAACATTGACTTTTAAACTCTGAATTTAACTGATAAGTAATGTAAAGAAATCGCACCGCTGAACCGGTGTAATGAAAAGTGGATTTATACTACAAGGATCCCTGCAAAATGGAAGGCGGCACGATAATCGTTTACCGCGATTATTTTGTCTTTGTAATTGATGAAGGCCAAAATTGCCGATTACGATTAATTTTCGATTAATTGCACCGCCCTTATTTATAAACATGCTGGTACGCTTTGCATCGGGATAGTACAGTTCTCATAAACGCGGCATTGTACCAACCACAGGAATTGAAGACCCTGACGTGTGTAGAAAAGCGAGTTACTAATTTGGAAAGCAGAAGGAATTTATTTCCCGGCCTTTCTTCGTGAATGGGATGCGGTCGGAACGATTGAATCAAGGTGGCCAGAGGCTTTGAAATGAGGAAGGCTTTGATGGGCCAGACAGCTGCGTTTTAACTTTACAGCCCTTCTGGAAAGTTCTGCTGAGGGTGATGGAGCACAAGCTCACACAAGCCGGCCTGTTATGCTTTGGGTTTGGATTTGACATTTCAGGGCTTTTGACACCCACTGGGATGCTTGGTGGTCCATAAAAAATTTCGTTTTAACTACCCTCACTAGATAAATCTGTTTTATACCAAATAGTTTGAAGCACTTATGACATAATTCATGGAAATGGCCGTGACTGAATGACCTTTTGCATGTGTCTACAGGTCTACAGCACATGTACAGTGGTGCTAGGACGTGTCACTCGGCTACGCAAGAAGAAATGTTTGCAATTTGAGACACCTTGCATGCTAGGAATGGATTTTACCCACAAGCTCGACGCGTTTTAGTGTCATTTGCATTGCGGTTGAGTGTCTGCTGTGCTTATTTTAAAGGAAGGTTTATTGAAAAGGTATTTATATTAAGAGTCATTTGTGTCTGTGGTCTCCCGTGCGGATTAAATATTAGCGGGCTGGTTAGCGGAGTATATTTGCGTGACAAATTCTATAAGCAAAATGGTCAAATTTCTGTTTAAAAGAATCCTTAAATGAAAAGATCCTCAGGATCCTTAACCCTTCTGTCTGTTTCCAGATTTTCAATGCAGGTCCAGGCTTTCGCATCTCACCGTATATTTCACAGTTGTTTCTTATTATTTTCCTTCGTTGGTTCACATTCTAGATTACGAGATGAAATGCATCCAAACAAATACGGCAAACCGACAGAAATGTTTTCAGAATATGACATCTTTAATACGGATCATTTCGCTTTAACGGCTCATGTGGCCGCTATCCAATCGGTTCTCTTGTGACCTTTGCTCGAACGGATGCACATTGGAGCAGAACTGGTCCAGCCATGAGCCGTGTGGTGCCGTTGGACCGGAGCCCTGCGAGGGCTGATGTGTCTGCTGCGGTAATGGAGCGATATGTTATCCAGAATGATTAGTTGTCCAATTTTTAAATGATCAGCATCATTTGAAATGCAGTGTTTGGTTAACCCAGTTTCAGTTCCAAAATCTACAGATGGTCTACATATTTTCCTATATAGTATGTTGTGTAATTGAACTACAAGATTAAACTTGTGTTTGTTAAACACAAAAGATGAATGTTCTATTCCGTTCTATTCGTTGTGTTAGATGAGTTAAAGGGATAGTATAAAAGATGTCATCATTTATTCCCCTCATGAGGTTCAAAACCTGTATGCGATTCTTCTGTGGAACACAAAAGTCGATATTTTGAGAAATGTCTCAGTGGTTTTGTGCCAATGGGCGCTATTGATTTTTTTTCTCTTTTATCCCTTCAAAACTACAATCCGTATTTTTTTCCCTCTATATCGCCGTCTCTGTTTGAAACATAAAATTACTTTATGTAAAGTTTATGTGGAAGTCGAACGATCAGACATGAATTTATTATTATTAGCTAACAGTTGAAATTTTGAGTCGGGTAAGTTTTGAATGAGACATTTTTTATTTACTTGCTCAATAAGTTATGAATTGAGGCTTCCGGCTTTATGTATTTAAGCTACGACCATAACCATTGCTTGTTCCTTGTCTTCTTTGCAAAGCCGACACATTTATACTGACCATTACTGTAACCTTTCAAACATGTTTGGCAATGATCAACTTTAATTGTCCACAGTAAAGTCCCAAATTTCCACATCTCGAACACAAAAGCAAATGTCTGGCTACTGTTTTCCTCTACTATGTTTCAAACCTTTTTAATACAGTCTATCCAAATCACTGATTAAGTAGGTAGGAAAAGAAAGTGTACAAAGTGGTTAACATACATATTTCTCGGCTTGAAGAATTTGGCAGCACTATGTTCCTCTAACAGTACACTGTCACATACCCCAAAGCCTTTTAGCAATTTCCTGGAGAAAACCAACCAACAGATTCTCATTACACCATAAAACTAACACTGTCTCTACACGTTGTTTTCGCTAAAAAGTCTTTGCACTATTTTGTAAACACACGATGACGATGACTAGATTCATTGTGTAAATCACTTATGAGATGCATGTAGTCCAAGTTGTTGTCGTCTGTCTGAAAACATATTTGAATATATTTTGTATGTTAAAAATATAATGACGCATGTTTTCATCTGTCTCAGTAAAGCGTTATGAACCAGCGCTGCAGACAGGAGCACAATCGCAGCATTATGACGTCACTACGAGGGCGGCCCAGGAATGTAACCGCTGTGATGTGAAACAACAATCATCACTTTTTTGCGGTTTAACATATATGACCCGACTTTAAAATTCAGTGTCATGCAGTCTGAAATGTCCTGATTTAAGGAATCAGTTCTCATTCGTCGGAGAAAGAACTCGTGTTTTGCTTTGTTAAAACCAAAACCTGTGAAGTTAATTTCTTTTGTTTGTGTTGTAGAGGTAATTTTAGCCCGCACGGCATGCGCTTAATATAGGATTCTGGGAAGGAAATTGTCCGGTAGCTGTTTGCTGCGGTCAATTCTAGATTTTTTTTTTCACCGAGCATTTTCATACGATGAACTTTGACTGTCCAGCTTCATCTGTGCCTGTCTACGGTAACATCTGCTGTTGAATTCTTGGAATCTTCCCTTCGACGTCCATCAGCTAAACACAAATATTTATGTCCAGGAACAGGTCGTTGCATTCCAGGTTTAGGTACACGGCATCTTCTCCTTCAGTTTACAGTTTTATATGGGGCAAAACCACCAATAAATATGCTATTTAGCAGGTGTTTTCAAAAACAGAAGTGGTCTGGGGTCAGACCCCAAACTATTCCTCTGCCCCTGATGAACTGACAATCTCTTCCTCTCGCTCCGCAGGGTGACGGCCGCCCCGGTACACAGCTGGAGTGCAGCTGCGAAGCGTTTGAAGCCGAAGTGGGTGGGTTTGTGGGGCTTCCATCTCTGCTGCGATGGGGAGGGTTCCTGGCACCGTGATTTGGTGGCTAAGAAAATAAAAATCACATTGCCAGGGATTTCCACCCCTGCACAGCTCTCAGGCGCCCACACCTACACCTTGTACCTCTCCAGTGGAAGCTGAACTTGAAATCACCCTAAAATGCACCCTAGCAACTCCATAGCGACATACTAAGAAACAGTCAGGAGACCATAGCAACACCTTGGCATCGTAGTGGAGGCTTTACATGGGCAAGTACTGATCATATTATCTTACTTCAAATATAGAAAAAAATATACATCATTGTTTAAATGAAGTGTTATCATCATTTTGTAGTGCTTTTAAGATTGAATCTTTTGTGTTCATCCCTATGGCATTAAGTTCATGCGAGTTTAACCGCCTGGTATGTTTTCGACTCAATAACACAAACAGTGACTCATCTCTTTGGCATGATCGTGTATCCTCAGGAATGAAAGATAATGGCTTACTGGAATATGGAGTAAAGGCCATATTTGACACCCACAGTGTTTATCAGAGTTATTATTTTTGATAGTTAATCGATCTGACACTCTTAAGGGGTCGTTCACACATATTAAATTCATGCTAGATTCAGTTCAGCCGAAGACAACATTTGAAAAAAGTTTCACTGTAGCTTCACCTAGATGACGATAACGTCTCCAAATGCGACTCTTCCAAACAGAAATGAACTATTATGAACTGTATTTACCTAGAAAAATGCTCTTCACAATGCAGCTTTTAAGAACACTTAGCTATACAGATTTTTGATGTCCGTCTCACATTTGTCCATCAGGTCAGTCACTTGTTTATGGCACAGAGCTTAGCTAATTGGTGAGCATAGATATCTACTGTTCACAGTGGCTAAGTTCAGTACCTGAAGTGAACGCTTTGGCCGTACGTTTGAGGAAATCCCCTCGCCCCCTCACGCAGCTGAAGATCTGTCCACACAAATCGTATAATTACATGTATGATGGTGACCTTCTGTGAGGTCCGTGTCCTCTTGTGCCTGCTAAACTGGTATCAGTTTGTTTGTATAGCGCTGGCTCAGTTCAGCAGGAACAGGAGTGAGGTCCTACCGCCACAAATCTCCTCCAATCAGCATGCGGTATTTCTTGCACTCCTCCAACCAGAACGCAGATTTATTCTCGCCCAATCAGCATTTAGCATGCCTTTATTGTCTTTCTGGCCTCCAGTCAACATTAAGTACATTATCCTTTTGTCCTTCTGTGAATATACAATGCTCACGTTGATGACATATGAATGGCAACCTTTAAAAGTCAAGACATTGGGGATTTTTATCCGGTAGTGAAATGGTTACAAGAAAATGCTGGAGAGATTTAAAAACATGGTGAGGATTAGATTAGAATGAACGATAAGTTAGTTTAATTGCTTTATTATTAATAAAACGCAATTAAAATATGTTGTTCTTCATAAGATATTATTTTTTATAAGAATATAAACCATGTTTTGTCTCGTATGATACCTAAAAACAATTCTTTACTTCAACTAAAAATCTAGCTTCATTTAACTTTTTTGACAGTGCAGTATTCGTCGCCACAATGCTGGGTTGCCACAGATGGTTTCCAGGGGTTGCTAGCTGGTTGCTAACTGGCCCAGCTCATAAGAGACACCCTGCGACAAAGATCTTCACCAATGTTTTACTGTTGCAGAATGTTTTTGTGTTCCTGTAGCTCAAATGGCACAGAAGTGCGCTAGCAACACAAAGGTAATTGGTTCGTTACCACGTAACACACATATTGATCAAAGACATGTATGAACTGAATGCGCTTTAAGATGCCAAAAAGAAAGCGTCTATCAAATGCATAAAACAAAATTTGACCACAATTTGTGTCAACTTTGTTATGAGTTGGCTATGTTGTATTAAATTGTTCGATCTCATTTTCGCAGAATGCTTATTTGGTGGTTACCTATGGAGTGGAGACAGATATCAATTGTTTTGTAAGATTCATGACGTGAAGAAGTTTTGAATTAGCCACCCCAGGCTGGATCTATAGCGTCGGTATTTCTCAACGAAATTAAATTTCTTGTAGAAGCCTGAGTGTCGTGGCCTCACTTGAACCTCAGCAATGACAGCTGCTTGGAAAGATTTGTGCCGCTCTGAAACTATTACAGGTCATAAAAGCATAAAAGAGCGAGGATGAAAGAGAAAAGGGCGCCATTTCAGTTTCACAGCATATCAGAATTCTTATATCTTGAGCCAGTCACAGACCTAAGGGGTGGCCGCGGCCACCATGGACATTATCGTGGCCACCCCACTCATGTTTGATCAGATATTGGTCTATGTAGGAGAACTGTGATCCTGTCTATACGTTAATATTCGGACTGTGAAACTCGCGTCATCAATGAGCACAGAAACGCATCTATTTGGGTAAGTCATTAAAATCTGACAAAGTTCCCGTCACAAGTTACCTAACGTTACCATGTTTTGGGGAACACCGAGGTCCTGTGATAATATTAGTCCCATGCGACATCTCTGTGATTTGGCAGGCTCATGTATCCTTTTTCAAGGTATTATTCACCGTTTGAGAATAATGGAGGCTGTGGTGAAGTGTTTTGATATTATTTCGGGTTCTGGGTCATATCCGTACCTGCCAACACTGTCGTTTTAGCCAGGAGTCTCGGGTTTTGTAACATTAGAAACCCATTCTGTGATATTCTCTGGCTCACGATCGTGGGTCTCAAATGCTAACAGGTACGGTCATATATCATTATGCACCATACAATTATACAAGGTATACGCAAAGCCTTGCCATCATATCCGGGAAATAAATCCATAAATTTGAGTAAAAACACTTATCGTGTGCCAATGCGCCACATGAAATACAGATGTGGGGAGGTCATTTTTAAATCACGCGAGGTCGCCAGATAATAATCCTGTGCGAATAGGGCTCTAGTCATTTTTTCTTTGAGTTTTGAGATATTATTAAGTCATCTTTTGATCCCTATGAAAAATCCCAGGCTCCGCCCCTGTCTTGAGCTCATGAGTAGATTGTGTGACGTGGTATGTTAAAGGTCGGTTCAGTTGCGTTTGTTGCCTTCATCATCACAAAAAAGTCTAACATACATTTTTATAATTCCCTCTAGGTCCGTAAAGAATTGCTTTTGCTAAAAAAAGGGTATTGAAATGTGCTAATACAATTCTCCATGTACATATGTATATATATGTATAAATCTTGTGCACATATTTACGCTTTTTACAATATCAAACAGCAGATCTACAGCTGCCACTCCTTTCCTTCATCTTTTAGTAAAGGATTCCAGAAGTTTCCTCAGGCAATCATTCAGGAACGCACAAGAATTTCTCAAGTTTAATCATGTAGAGACCGAATAACAATAAACCAGTGCTAAAATTCACTCTGCGCACAAGACTTCGGTACTAAAGAGAAAAATGTATAGCATGTAAAATAACCTCAGAACACATTTATCTAATCTCTTCTTTGCGGATAAACGGAAATATGATGTCTCTCTATAACTCTCAGATCATGGACAGTGACAGCTTTGTTGTGAGATTGAGTCCAATCATTTCTGTTGAAGTGATATTCATTGATTCTGGTTTAAATTCATGTCAGGACGAATGCAGGTTAAACGTTATCTGTCAGTTAACTGCACGCAACTGCAGTTAAACCTTCATGTCCTCTGAAAAGACTGACATAAATCAACACATGTATTTGATTCTATCAAGAAAGCACTGTGTGCATGCTTTACGTAAAAGAAAAGTTGCACATACTTGTTTGCATTTCATTAGCAGAACTCAAAACAAGATCATTTCATGTCCAGTGAAGAAAAGAAGTGTTTGTGTTTGCACAAATGATAGAATTATATGCTAATGCAAACAGTTGATAGTATGTTTGCCGTGTGTTTGAATGCTTACTTTCCCAAATTGATCAATTGATTTTTTCATCCACTGCATTTCAACTGCTCCATGGATCATCAATGAGGACAATCTTCTGACCGGCTGTAATGTGTGAACACTTTAGACTACGTAGAAATGTGGACAGTCAAAGCAACATCTATCTTTATTGCATCATGCATCTCCAAATATATTTTGTTGGTCCTGAAAGTAAAATCAACCAAATCTAAGGAAAATCAAAGAATATTTGTTTTCAAGCCCTAAACCCAACCTTTGAGCAATATTGTTTTGTACTTAAAGGGTTTAGATTATGCATTCATCCTAAATGAGTCCAGATTGCAGACAATAAAACATATTCAAAAGACAGACACTGCCTCTGTTCTCCACATGAGCCCTAAAACATGAGCTTTACTGTCTTACACACTGTATAACCCTTAAACGGATCAACTTTACAGTCATGAAAGATTTAGGAAGTCTGTGTGATGTCTCCCTCTCGTGTGCAGTGAAGATCAAGCGACTGTGTCAAGAATAAACAACTATGAATCAGTTCGCTTTTATTGGCGCTGGAAAATGTACAATTAAACATATGAACTTGAAATGAAACAATAAAAGAAAATATACAAAATATAAAACATCTGTATTTTATCAAAATAGACCTTTTTAAATTACATCATTTAAATTACCTTGAAAACGAACCACATCTATTAATCTGAACATCTTATAATTCATATTGCATGCCCAATTCAGTTTGTCATATAAAATACATTCCTCAAGCTACATTTACATATATGCATTTGGCATATATTATTATTGCCATTATCTTAAGCTACTCACAGTGCATTTAAAATGATATACACAGTCGAATTTGCAGTTGTTAGCGGCGTGCTCTGCCAGTCAAGTTACAGGAACTTACTTTAGAAGTGACAGTTCTTTGTTTCCAGCAAGGTCATTGCAACAGTTTCAAGGATGTTCACCTGTCACATGGAAACAGCGTAGAGATGCGCAAAACAACCCCAGAGGCACGCTGACTTTGTGTCTGAGCGTCTGAGCGCAATTTCTGTGGCGACCTAACCGCTTGACGCAGATAAACATGAAGTGGTGGAGCTGAGGCGCGTTTTCTTGCTCTTCGGTTCCGGCGGTGGGCTGGTGCTCAGATTCCTCACCTTGCTGAAGCTGTTGCGCAGACTGCTGTGTCGGCTTCCAGAAGTGCTGGACGTCTCCTTGGACATCAAGGTCTTGGGATCCACCAGCCCCACCTTCATGCAGCAACAGCACAGTAGGTTGGAGATGGCTTTCCTCAGCTCCAGGCTGCCAAACGAGTAAATGAGCGGGTTCATGGCGGAGTTGAGCACGGCTAGGGCGATGACCCATCCGGGACTGAAGAGCGTGCTGCAGCTCCGAGAGTAACAGAAGAAATCCACCAGCAAGAGGATAAACAACGGACCCCAGCAAACCATGAAAACCCCTACGATGGAGATGACGGCCTTCAAAAGCCGGAGCGAACGCTTGCTGCTGCGTATGGACATCGTCTCCGTGCTGCTTCGGACGTGGCAGTAGATGGCGAAATAGAGTGCGCCTATGGTGAGCAGGATGATGAAGAAGATGACAAGAGCGAATAGGATGTAGCTCTTGGAGTAAAGCGGTAGAAGCGTCGAGCAGCTCTTCAGGTTGCAAACGCAGTTCCAACCCATAAGCGGCAGGAAGCCGATCACAAGCGCCGTCATCCAGCACAGCACAACCATCATGTAGACGCGATAGGTCTTTGTGGCAGTTTTCTGGTGGACAGGCTTCATCATCGTCGCGTAGCGCTCCACGGCTATCAAGAGCAGGCTGAAGATAGACGCCGCCAGCGCCACAAACAGAAGTCCCTCACGGAACAGCCAGAGAACCGGGCTCAACTTGAAGGTGCTTTCACCTGACATGCAGATGTTGACCACGTAGGCGGAGCCGGTCAGCAGGTCGCTGAGGGCGATGTTGGCGATGCAGATGAAAATCCAGCGGTGGCGCAGGCGAACACCGAAGACCACGGCCAGCAGCACCATGAGGTTCTCCAGGACGATGAAGATGCTGATGCATAAGAACAAGACCGTGATGATGCCGCTGCTGGTCCGGGAGGGTTTTCGGTGCTGGAGGCGTCCGGTGTAGTTGTAGTGCGTCAAGATGGGATTGTAGTCGCCACTCCAGTTGTAGATGTCAGGGCAGGAGGACGCAGAGATTAATGAACGCCTAAAATCCATGGTGTGAAGAGTCGAATCTCGCTGGGGTCAGTTCAGTCTCCGATGTGATCAGACTCCAGGCATTCAGACTCCAGCGCCAAGATCCTTTATCTCGCTCACTAACCTGATCGAAAAGAGTGCATTAATTTGAGTCCATTGACTTAGCTTTCACATTTTTTTGACAATTTTGAAGAAATGCTAATAATAATCTCAACAAAATCACAGAGATATTTTTATAATAACTGTCAGTATGTCTTATTGTGTTATTTTGAACAGGTGCTTTACCCAAACCAGTGTTGGATTCAAAGTGACTTCAATATTTATTCAGGGACTGACCCAGTTTCTCAAGCGCACTGATGCTGACACTTGGGGATTGACTATTGCGCGATTTAAACTCGCAACTTCTGGGCTACCATTTCAAATCTTTGACTACTGCGTTACACAAACAACCCCTAAAGTACAAAATAAGGACAATTAAGAAAAAATACATTCTCAGAACATCTTGTAAAAACTACAAATTTAAGACAATTTCATACAAAATAATAAATTAAATTAAATATTTATATATATATATTTAATTAAGTTAACTTAAATCAATAAATACTTTAAATAATATTAATACATACCATTTTAAAAGCTTGGCATGATTTCTTCTTGCCACGTGTTAATTTAAATACCTCTAGTTTCACTGCTGCACTTGTGGTTACACGGTAACCAAGCGTGTAGTCTTTAAAGGACCACACTACCACGCTATAAATATGATGCTTAATATAAATGCAAGTGATTGAAATGTTAAGAGACATTGTTGACTTAAATAAAAAATTATAAAACTACACATTATTGACTGAAAAACACTTAAATTATTCAAATGCATTGTTATTAATAACACAGAATACTGGCGTGTACTGTAATATAAACACTATAGGTGCAATGTGGTGTTTTGTATTTGCAGGTCAACTCACCTGTTAAGAGCGACGCTGGTGGTTTTGAGCCATGCTCTGATGCAAAAAGCTTGAGACCTGGGTCTCTGAACCGCTATATACCCCGCAATAACAAGGAAGGAAGTTTTCTTGCAGATTTTTGACACACCCAATGGGGAAAGCAAAAGTTTTCAGTTTTACAAACGCCAGTTTGTAAAATGCATAATTGTGACATCTTCCCAGAATTTGTACAAACCACATATGACACATGCAAACTAATTCTGTCTTGAATATTATTTGTATTGTTATAGATGTAAAATCGATAAAATGTTAACGATTGTACAGTATAAAGCATTACTGGTACTCATGTATATTTTTCAATAAACAGAATTATATACATTTTTATGGTTAATGTGTTTAATGCTGCAATTAAAAAAGTAAAGCACTTCTTCCCACAAAGTTTCAAGTGATTTCTTTGTACTTCTTGGTCATTTTCTATTCTCCACGTGTTGCAGTAGTGACATGTTGTAAGAGCCTTTTAATCTTACGCTGCATCAATATTCTTTCAACAGCTTTACAACTTCTCAGAAAATCGAAAGCAAACAGGAAACAATGATGAACTAGTAATGGGTGACCCCTCCCTTAAAACAGCTGGCTGAAAACACACACGCACACGCACACACACACACACAAAATCATCTGTCAACTCATCAGAAGGAGAAGGTTGTGTGTGCATGAGTAACTTTATGTGTCACAAGTGAAAACTACCTGATTATTTTTTTCCATGCATCATTAATTCATTCTGTAAATCCCGAAAGAAGTATTTACAATAGCATCTCAATACATTTGCACGTGGGACATGCAAAAATGACAAGATTAATATTGTTTATTATTTTGTAAGTGACAAAATAAAAGAGAAGAGATACATTTTTCTTGATGTCTGTTTTATTATTGTTAGATTAAGGAGGGGGGACTTCTGAAACTACCACATCCTGAAGTAAGACGTTACACCCTTAACAGTTGCCAACGCCCTCGTGTCACTTTTCGCGCAAAGCATAAAAAAGTGCTCTCTGAAAAAGCTGCAAAGAAAACAAAAGTGTGTCATCATTAAAATGATATCAGACACGCACAAACTGACCTGCATATGTGGCATACGCATACACAAACAACTTGAAAAGAGTTTGGACACTTTATAGTCTATTAGAGCAAATTGTATTCGTCTATAATGTGATGATCTACGGCAGTGTTTCTCAACTGGGAGGACGCAGACGGCTATTGTTCCGTAGAGAGCATCATTGCTGGGGGTCCGTAGAAGCCTTTCAAAATGATTTGAGATATTATCTTGCATTCAGGGGTTAAACTTGACACCCACTTTATTACTTTACTAATCTTTTTATTTTCCTAATTTAGTGGAAATATGTTGTTCTGCTGGGGAAAGAAAATGGGATGGGGTGTGAGCACGTGGGTCCACCAGGATGGTTTGAGATATGATGGGGTCCAGTACTGATCTACTACAGTACGCGGTTTCTCTGACCACAACTGTGTGAACTTACATTTTGCATCGTATGTGTGAAACCCATTAAAATGCCTTGTGACTGTTTTACGCTGAAAATGCTTCTATGCATAGGCAGCGAGTTTGCTAACCTGGATTAAAAACGTGTTCAAATAATAATCATGAAAAGGTCAAAGCCATCAGCCGCTCAGTATCGTAAAAAGAGGACGAGAAAGAGAAAGCAAAACATAGAGGAATGTTACCAATTGTTCTGTAAGCCGGTCGCTGGTCTATCATCATTGCCAGCACAATACTGTATGACACTGTGTATTAGCACTGTAGCACGTGAGCATTTCAGCAGTAGAATTCATATGAACTTGACCAGGAATTCAATATAAAAAATAATGTCAACAATTAGCTTTATGTGGATGTATTGAATATCAAGTAAAATATTATTATCAAATAAATCAAATGAATGGATTTCTCAGGCTGTAGTGTAGTTACAAACAGACTGGCATTGATGTAGGTGTGTGGATCTGTTAGTTTAGGAAGCCACATTAATAGTATAAAGAAAGCAATCATGACAGATGCACTCAGAACAAGGCTGATGCTGCAGAAGAAGCATCAGATGCAAGCCCCGGTCCTTACTGTAAGCGTTTACCTTCCTTCTTGTTTACAGTTTTGGCTGTGAAGAAAAGTTCAAAGGTGAATGAGCATAAACAGCATTCATCCTATGATGACAGTTTTAAAGCTGTTCGATGTCATAAAATGTCATTTTAGTCATTTACCAGTTACTTCCTTTGTGGATAGTTATTGAATTGATAACTGCTAACGGTGTATTACTGTATAATACGAAATAGCCGATAATTATAATATTTGACAATTTTGCAATAATTATTAAATGTGTTTTCCTTAATATTTCTTTTTCTTTCTTATGGAAGGTCGCAATGTGTGATGTGTATGGGGTAGAGGTGGTGCACGGTGGTAGGTGGGCAGTGCCATTTGGGTGTTACAATGGGATTCTCGCCTAGGCTGACAAAAAGGGCCTAGAAACGGCACGAATCAAGGGTTTACGATCTCGAATCAAAGTACTTGAAGTGCATAGACACTCGCCCAGCTCATGTCGACACTGACATCTATCTGCAGTTTTAGAAATGACCACTGAGAGTCGATTCAGATGAGCTGCATTGCTCATATTCCACCACAGGGCTTTGCTGTTCACCTTTTAGAAAGCATTCACAACAGCAATAGCACAACAATAACAATCCAAAAACAGTGCATTTATGATGCCAAACTTGGGGATGAAATTGACTCTTGAAATCATTTTTTCATTTTTCAGTCTATTCGGATTGAACAGCTGCAAAATGGCTATTAAATAAAAAATGAAATAACGTATAAATAAATCAAAGAATGGAAAACAAATGCAGACATAAAAAACTTAACATGTGTAGTGTATATTTTTTATTTATATTTGTAAATATGTGCATATCATTTATTTATACATTTATTAATTTATTTATTAAACATAAAGCTGCATTCACTCCGGGCCGTGTCCAATAAGTGACCTTTAAAATGCAAAGTAATATAGCTAGAATGCATATAAAGAGTTCATGTGCAAAATAACTAAATCAAAAATCATGTTTCTCGGTCCTGTGTTCATATCCAACCATTCTGGGGTCAACTCTGCAATCCAGGAGATAACAGGGAAACATTTTACTTCATCTCCCAATCATTTTTTTGCTGAATGACTTTCTTAAGGACATGCTTGACTCAAACTTCAAGCCTTTGTTTACAACCCTCATATTCCTGGCTAAGAAATGTATAATATTAAAATGGTCTACACCTCAGGTCTTTACTATTTCTATGTGGATTTCTCAGCTGTCAGCCTTTCTTCCTATGGAGAAATAAACCTATGACCTCAACCACAAACAGGACAAATTCAGGAGTCTTTGGGACCCTCTCCAATCCTTTCTACGCAAAATTTAAGAAAGTTTTGGCTTCTCTTGTTTTGACTTGACAGATACATTTGTACATATTATTGAACTTGCTGCGCCTGTGGGTTTGTTTGTTTGTTTGCTTTGTTCTCGTTGTTAGTTTTATTTGAAAATCCTTATTAAAAAAATAAAAATCATGTTTCTATTGTGTCTAAATTACAAGTCATATCAATCAAAGTGCGGTTGAGTTGGGTGGTTTTGATTAAGTAATAATAACAAAAAATACAGCTTACGCAATATAAAAGCCCAGATAACACGTGATTTATGTCAATGTTTTGTATGATAAACTCTTCATATTCAGTAAACAAAACAATATAACCAATTAACACATAAAATGTACGAAATCAACACATTTTTAAAAACACAGAAATGTGAAAACGCCCCCTGTGATGGACGCTGGTGGCTGCAGTTCCGCGTCCGTCCGCACGGGGTCGCAGTTCAGCAGGTTGCCTCGAACCCTCGCGTTTCACCCCCCGGCGTGTGTGTTTGTATAGATCAACGGCACAAAGCCCACAGATCGCACGTACTGTGTCCGCGTGTGTCCTCTCCGGACTCGTATCTGCGTGGAGTGTTTTCACAGAGCTCTCTGGGGTGGAAATAAATCAATCCAGATGAGTTTCAGAGAGACTTGAGCGCGATACGCCGGATTCACTCACACGCGCGCGCGCACACGACTAACCCCGGTTTATTAACTTCACACGGACGAGTCTCTTTATCGTGCGCGACAAACACACATCAAGGTGAGTTCACGGTGTTGTTTATTGTTGTTTACGTTGTGTTTGTTTCAGGCTCTCTCCGCGACGCCTTTCGAAACTTTCCGGGCGGCTGGCAGCGAGAAGACCTTTTGTTTCCTCAAACGACACTTTTGATCGTAAAACCTCAAACATCATCGCGGAACTGCGTCTGTTTAGCTTCAAAGTGACGTCGATTGATGTTTCAATAATGTTTATGATCTCGGGCTACATTAAACGAACTTCCCGGATTGAGTTGATACAAAGTATCCGGCTACAATGTTGCTGCTTTTATCTTTAATTTCCCGCCATGTTGTTCTTTATCGTGTAGCCTGAGGTAAATCTGAGCTTTGCTTTTGATGTCAGACTTTGATATTAGATCCTGGTCTGCGTTTCGTAAATACATTGAATGGATATAAATCCTGGCGGAGACCTCCTACTTGTTGCATTGTGCTTAGTTGCGTTATAATGCGTCATAGCTCTCACCCACACAAATGGTAATGTTGACGTTTGTGTAAAATCCGCGGTGGTATAAAGGTTTTATTTCAATGATAGAGTCATCGCACAGTGTACAGCAATGGAAACCAACGGGATGGATGGTGGTCATCTCTTGGACCTCGGGATGGGAGGTCCTCCTACTGTCTGTGTCTGGAAAAAAACATCATCACCAAAAAGAGAAACTCAACAGGAAGTGAGAGGAGACAGTTTTAGCTAGTCGTGTGTTTGGAGGTTTTTCACATTAGCCTAAAATACCTTCGTCACTTTTCTACCCTCGTGCCTTATTTTCAACACAAAATAAGATATTTGGTCGCCAAACACTGGACCCCATTGATCTTCTCTTATTTTGTGTTTCATCGATGAAAGATTCATGTTCCATCGTGAATGTTAACTAGAACCGTTGACTAGATTTTGAGACGGAGTAGTTTGACTACAAACTCATTGCGACCACGTTTTCGGGCCCATTTTGTTTGTAAATTTGGCACGGTTTGGAAAGTTGACGTTGACTTGATTCGTACTGCAGTGCAAGAGGGTTAAGTTCATGTTGGGAAACTCTTGAGTGACTCCCTAACAGGAACTTGATTGACTCCTTAACAGGAAGTTGATATTCGATGGTGAGTGTAGATGTAGTCATACAAGCATGTGTGAGTGATGGGTCTAGCCAGGTTTCCGTTACAGATTTGCACAAACTTTAAGCGATGTTTTCTAAATGTCCATTAAAACAATATCGCGAAACTTTAATGCATAGTGACACTTACTGTGATAAGTTTGAAGAGAAATGTCTATATTTCCTTATATATATATGTCATATTACCTCACTGTTCCTAATAAATCTCCATATTGCACTCACTCGTTTTCCTGCATTTGGGCCGTCATATTAGATATAACGTACAGCGAATGGTCTCATGGGACTTTTTGTAAATACGACAAAAAGTGTTTCCATTGGAGTTTTGCGAAAAAAGGCCTGAATAAACACCTCAAGCGTGAGAACTTTATTTGCGATACATGGGAATTTTTGCAAAATTGACGTGTTTTCATTGGGCGTATTTTCAATGCGCTATTTCAATTTGGGTGCATTTTGAAGGGTAATGGAAACCTGCACTCTTTGTTTTAAAGAGTCATTGAGAGAGGTTGGGAGAGCAACCCACAAAGCTTTTGTTGTTTCTGAAAGGCACCATATGTGAATTGGATGCTTTAAAAAGAGAACCACTGGAATTAGAGCTGGGTGATATCTAGAACATTTTCCATGTTGTCCAACCTGTATTTTGATTTGAGGGCTGTCACAATATAAATCTTTCACTAGACTACAATCATAGGGCTTGCGGTATTATCACAACATCTGTAATTTTTAAGAGACAATAATTATATTACAATTTAAATCCATCTTAAATTTGGTATATTCTGTCTTTGTTGTTGTCATGTATTTGGTCACCATCAAATGTGTAAGTTGCAATATAAGTATATGAGTAGAATTATCACAGTATGGATATGATATGGATATCGACGTTACTGTAATGCCGGTACATTGCGACCTAATTGATGTTCATGTTTACTCTTCAACCAAGAAGATTGTCAAGAACTAAAACACAATATGAAAACCATCAAGGCATTGCAGCAGACCGTTTGAACAGATTAAGAAAACCTTGAAAGACAAGATTATCGACAAGCATGTGGTAAGAATTTGATTATTTTCTTTTACATGAGGTTTAAAAATGGTGGTTTTCCACTGCACGGCACTTCACTTTGGCCCAGTTTGCTTTTCCACTGCAGCATAGAACCGCTTCAACGTTGGTGGGTATTATTAACTTATCGTCTTAAGTTGCGCCGCCTCTTCTGCCATAACATAATAGTGAACGCGACCTAAATACACGAGTAATGGAGCATATTAGGCAGATGGCAGCAAAACGAAATACTGCTAACAATACCAGAGTTTAAGAAATCTTACAGCAAGAGAAGACAACGATATTTTGGTTTCCTTGATGGCACACGAGGGTAAGCTAATGTTTAGCATTGCGTTAAGGGTCTCAATCTCTAAATTACTGTCAGGAAGCATATGACGAAATTCCAATATTACGTATTAAGATGCGTATTCATGTATTGCAAATCCAATGACGCTGATAATGATTCTTTGCCCCATCCTTGATCTGTGTGTAAACATGCACATTTTGGTGACGTCCAGTACTTTAATGTGCTAAAAGTAGCTGCTTTTTACTCAAAGAATCTGCAAGATGTGCAGACGGCGATGGAATAGTTTCCTAATGTAGTGAAACATCCACCATGTTGTGGTTGCTCATCTGTTTTACTGTGGTGAAAACACTCTTTAATCTAAAGTTGCAATCCACAAACAGCAATGCATTATGGGTGTGCCGTTTTTGGAAGTTAAGTAACGAAAAAGTTTCTAGGATCACGAAGCCGACCGAACTTGCGGTTTAGGTTGAAGATGACGCACGCGTGGCGAAGTGGAAGGAAATCGTTAAAGCTGCAAAAGATATGATGGCCTGTCTTGTTGGCAGTTTGTGCGCTTTCAAAGCAGGCGCTCGATCCAAGTTTATAAATAACCATAATTATAGACCCAGTCAAGAAATAACTCTCGCCAACTCTTGAGTTTTTCTGACACACATTAGTTTCTGTTTTCCATGAACCCATTTTCTAGCAAAGCTAAACAACGCGGCCATGAAATCGTTCCTTGTGTATGTCATTAAGCGACAGTATAGTTGTTTTAGCCATTAGTGCTTTATCCGAATATTTATCGACTGCACGTTAGTCAGCACCGGTGTACATGCTCATATCGTCAAGAAGATAAATGGCACTCTCCGTTTGTCCTACTGTTGAAGTAAAGAACAAAAAGCAGAGGTCAGCAGGTCGGGACTTTAATGTTAACCCGCTCTCAGATGTGGTGTCTATTGATCTCATGCAGGAAAGTGGACGAGATGGTTTAAGTGCCAGTGACTTCATAAAAATACTCTGCAGTCGTCATTAACTTGAGCTGTTAACGTTCACGCAGCTGCGGTGTTGATTTTGGACGCGGGTTGTTTGGTAGAATGGCAAACATTGCTCCATCTTACTCTTCATTGGATGTAAATACAACAATGACGTTTGAGATTTTGTGGCCCAGCTTGAATGCTTCACTGTAGATTGTTTGCATTAAAGTGATGAGAATTTTGAGCTTGTGATGAGTTAAACGCAAGACACATTTCAAGACCAAACACCCTAAAACAAGCTCTCATGGCTTGAGCCCCAACATCAGAGCTTTAGGAGGAGCCGTTAATATCTTCAAGATGTTTTCTGTCTCGATTACATGATGTACATTTGGCTTCTGTTCGACAACTTTTAAATGTTAAGTGCCGTTCGGGATGAAAGCAGCACTGGCCGGGGTTGGAGACACGGCAACATCCTCACTTCTTTTTGTACAAACCTCCCAAACACCAAATATGGCTAGATATAATGGGTTTGAGGGATTTAGCGTCCATTTGGCAATAAAAAATTCATGAACACTTCTTAAACGTTAGCTGACTTCATCTTTGTACTTTCCCAGCTCTGAAGTGGGGTGTTTTAAGAAGATCAATCACTAGAATTGGGCTTGTCTTTGTAACTAATGGGTCACGTGCCCTGTGTCCTGCTGAGCAATCTAGAGATGACCCGGGAGGGAACGGCTAACTTCTGCTTTTCGAAAAGGCACAATTCACCTAGACACTAAACTTCTTTATTTACTTCCACGCCCTTTCAAACCCATATCTGTTTTTGCAGAACTCTATCAGCAGTCTTTATATTAATCCATGCAAAATATTTCTCATAAAGTAAAGTATGAAAAAAGTTTTCATTTTAGTGTTTTTTTCTTTAACATCCTGCCTCTTCCACTTCCATGATGCTTTTGAAACATAATTGCTAATTCCCTCTGGACAGAAATGACCTTAAGGATTGGTAATGTAAGATTATCCCTGTTTGACGTAATGCCGTTTCATATAGAGAGACCGTATGTGGCTGCTCATGCTAACTTGCTGCACATTTTCTGCAGGAATGTATATAGAGAGATATTTACTTAGGAATGTTTTAGGGGCCCAGTTTTCTCAGGGTTGTACAGGAGACTCTATGCATGCAAATTTCACGGAGCGAGGACGTCGGACGGATGCTAATGTTACAGGCATCTTGCAGTGATTTGATGAAATGCGAAACAATCATGAGATCTGAACGCTAATGCGCAAAAATATGGTTTTAATACTTCTTAGATCTGAAACATTTTTGATACGGTTTGCAATTGGTGCGAGTTATATTTAGGAGCGATACATTCATCTCGTGATTTTGAACAAGAAATAAAACCAATAAGAATTTAATTTAAACAAGACTTTTTTTTAAAAAATGTTCCTAAATGATCATAGAATTGAATCAAGGTGTCGTTATACCTATTGTATGGAAGAAATATGACTAGGCACTGAAAAATGCTTATTGTAATTCTTGGTTTCACAATATATTTGTATGGTTAAACTTGTGTGTTTTAGACTATTATACGTGTCAAACCTTTTAATACTGTAGCCCTTTTCTACAACATGTTACCATTATGTTACAATATACCACAGCGATGTTGCAATATGTTATCATTCCTTTCACCATTGTCTTAACTTTAAAAGAATATTAAGATATAGTTCTTGGTGTGACCTAATCATTGATAATTGGTCACTAATAGATACTTTCCAGCAATGCACAATGTCACAGTGTTCTATATAGACAGAACTCTAGGGAGACATCCACCAGTCTAGAATAACAGAGGAATCGTCCACAGTGAACACCATGTGTTGTAAAGGTTTATCCTTCCTGTCCACGCGTCTGCTAAAAGACTTTCTGAACGGAGGGGAATTTTAAACAAAAGCCTCGTTTCTGTTCTGCTTCACATTCCACCCGAGCAGCCTTTTCATTCACAACATCTCCAGATGCATCTGGACCTCATAAGAAACCTGTGAGTGATTCACCTCCAGGTCTTTTCCTCCCTCGGGAGCTCAGCCAACGGCCCTCATCTCGATCCGAGGGACACGTTGAAGGAGATCTCAGTGGTTCTTGTCTTTTTTACAGTGAAACGTGAGAAGCTGACCCCCAAACCGACATTGTAGTGAAGAAATCACTTTTATCACCCCCTGAAAGCACCATAAAATGAGAAGACATTGTGTTGTCTTCTCTCCCCATGCCTTTGGATTCATGTCATTTAGCTTGTGTGTGTTTTGTCATGTGTTGTTAGCTTGGCAATATGGACACATCGCACTATTGGAAAGATTCGTTGTCAGATTGCATGGCAAAACTTCGAAAGCAACCTCATTTGTAAGTCACTTTGGATAAGTGTCTGCTAAATTAATAAATGTAAATGTGTTGTTTAATGTAGCATAATTAATGGTAACTTTTTTGCAGTTAAAAAGGTTGTTTTTAAGCTTAACAATGGCTCTATTGTGTAGATAATAGTGTGTTTTGTGCTTGTTGGTTTGTTTTAATACTCCAAATTACCAATTTGCCAGTCTGGCAAAATCTGCCTCTCTCAAAGGAATCTTTGGTCTGTTCCGATATAGCTATGAAATTCAACTCTCCTCATTTACTTCTGTTGTGTTTCGAAGAGTTAACCTGTAAGGTCTAATCATAATGGACTATGATGAACACTTTATGATTGTCTTGGAATGTTATTGACTGCGGTTATGGTCAGTGGCCAGATTCAGAGACTGGCCTACTTTTCAAAGTGAGGAACCAGGCTGGGGTTGTACTCGACAACTCAATGTGTTGACTCAACTCAAACATGTGCCTGCAAATCTGCATAACGTGTTGACATTTTTAGGGCAAGAACAAACATTTGTACCCAAAAGGTTTTCAAAATTGCTGTTTTAAAAAACCCAAATGCTCGCAGTGTCTTTAATGTTTGGACAACAGATGTCAGACTTTACAGTTAAGGGAAATCAAACACAAATGGCCTTCAGATCAAACCATGTGACACACTTATGGACCCGGGCTTAACTTAATTTAGCTGGATATAAGCTTATTGTTGTTTAAGATGGTTGGCTCTGTTATTTTCCGTAGATAACGTACAGCCTTAAATTTAAAGTTGGAACAAGCTTCAGTTTCATGTGATTCGTCTGCCAAACCGACATGTTCTGTGTTGGTATACTGAGCCACTATTCTGTCTGCAGACATGTTTTCTAGTTTCCTTAATTCCGGTTTTCTGGATTTCACACTCTGCAGCGCGAGGTACGCAGTTTTAAAGTCAAACGTCTCTTTCCATGCATGCGTCTCTCCGTGCAGCGCCAAGTGCGCAGTTTTAAAGTCAAACATCTCTTTCCATGCATGCGTCTCTCCGTGCAGCGCGAGGTGCGCAGTTTTAAAGTCAAACGTCTCTTTCCATGCATGCGTCTCTCCGTGCAGCGCGAGGGGCGCAGTTTTAAAGTCAAACGTCTCTTTCCATGCATGCGTCTCTCCGTGCAGCGCCAAGTGCGCAGTTTTAAAGTCAAACGTCTCTTTCCATGCATGCGTCTCTCCGTGCAGCGCGAGGGGCGCAGTTTTAAAGTCAAACGTCTCTTTCCATGCATGCGTCTCTCCGTGCAGCGCCAAGTGCGCAGTTTTAAAGTCAAACGTCTCTTTCCATGCATGCGTCTCTCCGTGCAGCGCGAGGTGCGCAGTTTTAAAGTCAAACGTCTCTTTCCATGCATGCGTCTCTCCGTGCAGCGCGAGGGGCGCAGTTTTAAAGTCAAACGTCACTTTCCATGCATGCGTCTCTCCGTGCAGCGCGAGGTGCGCAGTTTTAAAGTCAAACGTCTCTTTCCATGCATGCGTCTCTCCATGCAGCGCGAGGGGCGCAGTTTTAAAGTCAAACGTCACTTTCCATGCATTCGTCTCTCCGTGCAGCGCGAGGGGCGCAGTTTTAAAGTCAAACGTCTCTTTCCATGCATGCGTCTCTCCGGGTGGCAGAAGTTTTGCATGCATCTTTCAAGCTGCGCAGTTTTTGACAAAATTATTGATTATAATAGTTAAACCCAATTTATGCTGTTTGCTCTTTGCAAAGTACAGAATAGGCTTAATACACTGATTTTGGGTTTATTTAGTAAAGAGCTGGGAAGTAGCGAACTACATTTACTTGAGTACTGTAGCCTACTCAAGTACACTTTTTGAGTATCTGTACTATACTTGCGTACTATCTTTTTCTGGATGCTTTTACTGTACTTCACTACAATTGAATGACAAATATCTGACTTTTAATTACCCCAAAAATTGATTTCTTTGGCCAACTGCCCACTTCCTCCCTGCCATGTTTGGGAGAGACTATTTTCGGCTGCTTCTCATATGACACATCTGAATCCACAATTCCACATTTTGGGAGAATGCAAATGAGTTAAGTTGTGTATACTTTTCCCATCTCTGATTTCCTTATTATAAACAAAAGATCTAAATTAAACCTTTTTTTTTTAATTATTGTCCAAATAATCGATTACCAAGATAATTGTTAGTTGCAGTCCTAGTAAAAACCAGTAGATTTAAAAAGCACATGATTATGTTATCTACTGTGGATCAGTGTGAGAAATTGCCTCGCTGATATCATCACCTTATGTAGCAACTGTGGTTTTGTTTTGGATATTTATCGAGACATGCAGTGTTTTACAAGGGGGCAGATTCGGTGCAACTGTGCGACACTGCGGTTTCTTGCACAGCCCTTCACTAGACAGATGTCTCTCTATGATGAGAGTATATTGCAAGAAAAGACTTGAGACCGATTAAATTAAAAAGTCGCTGTCTACATGGAGCAAGCAGGATGATGGTGGTTTCCAAGAGCTTGGTAAAGAATGCCATTCAAAATATAGTATAATGTGGTCCGGTTGCACTAAGAGGTATTTTTGTGCCAATCTGTATCTTATCTTGGTTGAATGTGCTTGTAAATTTAGCTAAACAAGTTGAGCAGATCAACAGATGAATTGATTATATAAAAAAGCTGTGTTAGCTGCAATACTAATTTCATGTGTCTTCTGTCCTAGGTACTAGATGGTGGTTGTGAGGGAGATACGTAATGCTGAAGGGGCTCGTCCGGAGTCAGAATGAGTGTCAAAGATGGTGACGGGACGACTAGTCAAGATGGAAAGGTCTACGAACTTCAGATATACCCGCGACTGTCTGTCGAGACGACTTCGTGTTGCACGCTCAATGTCACCAAGGAGGCCACGGCAGCTAGCGTCATCCAGGATGCGGCAGCTGTACTCGGGCTTGACGCTAGCAAGCGCTACGTGTTGGCCGAGGTGAAGGAATCCGGCGGTGAGGAGTGGGTCCTGGAATCCACAGACCTTCCTGTCCACCGGGTTCTTCTTTGGCCTCGAAAAGCCCAAGAACAGCATGCTCAGAAGGAAGGATTTTACTTTTTCCTACAGGAACGCAACCACGATGGTTCCATCCGTTACGTGCACCTGCCTGCCGTGGCCAGCGAGCAGGATTCCAAGCGACTGGTCGCTCGGGGTTTCCTCCCTCCGCGGCAGGAGGACTTTGAGGATCTGTGTAACCTCCCGCGGCTCAATGAGGACAGCATCTTGGCGAACCTCCGCAATCGATTTCAAAAGAAGAAGATTTACACGTACGCTGGAAGCATTTTGGTCGCTGTCAACCCCTTCAAGTTCCTGCCCATTTACAATCCCAAGTACGTCAAGATATACGAGAACCATCAACTGGGCAAGCTGGTGCCGCACATTTTTGCCATCGCCGATGTGGCGTATTACACCATGCTACGCAAGCATGTCAACCAATGCATCGTAATCTCAGGGGAAAGTGGATCGGGCAAAACTCAAAGCACTAATTTCCTCATTCACTGCCTGACCGCTCTCAGCCAGAAGGGTTACGCCAGCGGAGTGGAAAGAACCATCTTGGGTGCGGGACCTGTGCTGGAGGTAAGATCATTCGCACATTGATGTAAACTAGTTTTGGCTGAATGGTCTTCTTTTCCTTAAGTCGTTCACAAGGCACAGCCATTTTAGTTGAATTCCACAGTCAAATGTGGTTTTGGTATAGATACGGTCCAAAGACATTAGTAAACCCCAAACGTGTGTATGTAAACATTAAATTCAATCGCCTGTGATGTTTTTGTTAGATTTTTTTGCACTTGATGCATTAGTTGTATTGCACTAGAGCTGCACGATTCTGTAAAAATTGAGAATCACGATTCTTTTGTTTTCAAATAGAGATCACGATTCTCTTACGATTCTGAATGACAAATAAAAAGTAAATAAGGATTTTTTTACTTCAATTGCCATAGGTAAAATATAGTGGTTACTTTTTTGTTTTACTTCAAATGTAAAAGTTGAACGCATTGAAGTGACTATTTAAAAAACATTTATACATTAAAACATAAAAAAGGTGATTCCAGCAATTGAAGGTCCTTAGAAAGATTGATAAATTTGCCTGACATCTACAGTTGAATGATACAACTGATTAACACCAACACAGTATTTACCTATAAACAGTTTAAAATAACCTGAAAACATGCAATGCAGGGCGGTTTGATGAAAATCAATATACAGCTTCTCTATTTGCGCAAATAAGCGCCACAAACTCTCACAACGTGTTTTTACCATAGTGCAGATATAAGTGCGCACTCGGATATGACTAGTCTGAGGTATAATAGACGCAGGCGAATCGTAGATTTTCATTAATGAGATCGTGTGGGTGTAGGAATCGAGATTGCGATCTTTTAACGATTTATCGTGCAATTCTATATTGCACAACATTGAAACCCGTCAACATTTGCTTCTCTTTGGTCGGAATTGTAGAGTCTGTAGAATCGATCTGCCTCGTAACCACATATGAAACGTTGCCCGCAGGTTTCTAAACTTCCAAGATCAGTTATTTACAGTGAGCTTTCCCACAAGCCTCTGCTTGAAATGCATGGTCACAACACGCTTGACTTGCATAGCTTGTGTTGCAATTGCACTTAATCTGGGTCTGCAGGGTTTTCGCAAGTCTATGGCAGTTTTTCGGTATCTCGGGTCACTTGCTTTAGTTATTTCTTGTTTCCTTAAACCTGTTTGAGCACTTTGTTATTTTCCAAAAAACAACCAACTGTGAGATCAGGTTTATATGTGATGATGTGGAAGCTGTCGTGAGGGCGCTCATCCCGCAAGGGGTTGGGTAAGGACGGGGGTTCGAATGCGATAAGTTATGGTAAGAATGAGGTTTAACAACTAGACAAAAGTTGACTTTGTGAGTTGCTTCTTGCGAGTTGTTTTAAACGCATCATGTGGTATGAAAATTGAAGTTTTCAATTTTGTTTTAATTCTTTTCTCTGAATTTATTTTTATCAGTAGGTTCTTACATGCAAATGTTTCGAACCGTCTGTCAGCAAAACTTTTTCTTGTACGAAACTAACCCACATGTCTTCAAAGACTGACACCTCTCTTGTGCATCCTGTGATGTAATGAGAAAATGCACTTTGGTTTATTTCTTATTTTGAGATCAAAGTTCACTTTTAAATCAAGCGTCGGAGGGCATAAAAGACGGCAGGTTCTGTGACGTTCGTGCTTGCGGTCTGTGAAAAGTAGAAGTACTTTTTTCGCCGTCAGCATGGTAGATGAGTTTTTAGGCTTCAGTATTTTTGCATCTCTGTGTTAGTGGTTGGACAAGCCGCATGTTGAAACCGGTTGAATAAGTGGTGAGAGCAGAACAAGACTCCTTCCAGTCTCTATCAATGATAGGAGTCTGATCATATGTTCATACAATGGAAGTCAATGGAGTTCAGTGTTCTTTGGTCATCAAAAATTTTTTTTGTGTGTTCTGCAGAATATAGAAAGTCATAGTTGTGTTTGAATAGGGTTGGGAAACTTGTGGCCTTCTAGGACCGTCTATCAATAACATTTTTGTACATTTCTTTCTTTGTATACCGAGTACTTTTTAGCTTTGAACTAGCTCGGTTTAAATTGTAATTTTTGTGTCTGACTTTTGGGCCGGACATGTTTTTGTCTCCGTTTTTATAACGTACACAAAGCCAGCTTTGGAGGTTATTGTCGTTGACAGACACGACTGACCGGTTTTTGCATATTTTCTTTTCTTCATACGGATCGCTGTAGTAATTCCACCCCACGGCCTCTGTGCTTTTGGAGAACACATGTTTGAATGCATATTTTACTTTCATGTCATCACATGCGTTCTGAATACTTTCAAAGTAACTTCCAAAAACTCTCTGTATGTTATATAAATAAGCATAAACGTATGGAAAATATCAGTAACGCCGAAGTTCATTCTAGCCAACCGACCCATGTGGGGACCTAAGGGTCTGCAGGAGAACAGTTTGGAATCTGTCAAACCAAAAACATTCTTGCATTGGCGGATCAAGCGGCTTTTAGTTCATTACGTCATTGAGGATCTTATAACACAAGAGCTTTTTTTGTGCCACGGACCTTCAAATAGCAGTGAGCTTTTTATCGACTGTACCACAAAACAAAGTCACAGTCGGGCTGCTCTGCAAATAGCATTACCTTCTGTTTTTCTTTTGTCAGTCAGCCTCTATAGCTTTTTTTAATGCTCGTATCTGAAACCTCTGAGGTCATCCTTTTGCTGCCCAAAGACAGGAACTTCCCTCGGGCTGATTGCTTCTACAGGAAGCAGAATTTTTTTGCAAGAGGAAGTGGTTGCTGCGGAGGCCTCGCTCCTCATTGGCCGGTCGTCGAGTCGGCGTACTGTTTCTCAGGATGTCCAGAGCTGTAATACCTATTTTATGGCCTTTGTTTATCTATGGGCTTTCTTTTAAAGGGAGACTTCAAACAAAAATGAATATTCTGTCCTCATTAAGTCTCCTTCGAGTTCCAAATGTGTATAAATGTCTTTGTTCTGATGAAAACAGAGAAAGTAATTTGGAAGAATGCTTATAACCAAACAGATCTGCTTTGCATTGCAACCCGATGTTTCACATGTGTTTATTAATTTTTGTAAAGCGTTACGTTTTAGTAGGTTGCAAAAAAATGTAATCGTGTAATTTACTCACTTTCAACAACACACCCATAAATCATAAACAAAAATACATTTTAATGCTCAAATATGTTGATGCATTGATGGCTTTACATTTCATTGGTTCTAGCTTGTCACATTGTTGTGTATAATTGTGCATTTTGATTATTCCTGGGTGTCTGACAAATATATGCGTCCTATGGTGTGATTTTGAAAGCAAACAGTTTATAGTATATTATTTTATATTATTAATATTGAAAAGATAAAATGGCATAAGAGATGGCATCTTTGTTTATTTCTAAAAACCTTGCGTTCAGTGGTTTGAATTATTCCTTTTCAATTCGACTTGATGTCAAGTGTTGCACGTGCGCCCCTCACGCTTTATGAACATCATGTACAATTAAACTTGTGATTGCTTTTGTAAAGCAATGAATGCATCCTTGTTCCTGCTTTAAGGCACTTGTTTTTAATAAAACTAGTGTGTCTGTGTCTCAATTCGTGCTTCTACATGCCGTCCCCAGTTTAGCAAACCTTCTCTTTGTATTAACACCACAAGGATCTGATGAAGAATAAAAGCAAAGCTGGAGATGTCGAGCTGGTGTATAGATGCGATCGGCTCCGAGGCCGTGTCTAAAAGGAGAAGCGGTTATATTTAGGAGTCATGTGAATATCTCCTAGTGTTGTTTCTGAGTAATAGGATTCTAGCGGCCTTTCTATAAAACACCAGAATAGAGTCTTTGTTTTGTGAGACGTTGTATGGATGGACTGGATTTCAGTGGCTGGAGCAGATGAGTAAACTTGCAATTTAGATGTTTATGAAGTCTGGATTTTGTGAACGAGTCCGTGTGGTGCCGACTTCCAAATAACCAGAGCCAGTCCAGACAAGTCCACTTCCGAAAAATTCTCTCCCTCTCAATCGTCCCGTTTTATTGCCATTCCCAGGTTTGACAGAGAAGGATTTAGCGTTTATGTACGTCGCAACATTCAGAGAGAGATACTGCACTCGGGCGGCTGTGCAGTTGCAGTGGACAATTTCCTCATTCCCCTCGAGTCGTAAACGCAATCACACGACGTTTGAATAAACACGTTTCAGTCTGAATCGACAGTTCTGACCGCAAGAGTGACATGTTCTGCTGCGAGTCTCGCTTTGTTAGCAAGGTGTCGTATTATTTCAATATCAACCACTTTATTTGGTCATTTTCTGGGACAGATGGGTTTGTTACAGTATACGTTCCATCCCCGATATTTCCCTGTATGCTTCGTGAAGGGGGTCAAAGGTTCACGGCAGGGAATCTTAATTAGGTTAACGCCCCACCCCCTCCTCAATCTGCTCCAGTAAAACGCCCCGTCGTTTTTTCCACTGGTGTCGGGCACAATGCCTCTCCTCTTTAAAATGCACAGAGCCCACTTTCCCCCGTGGCAAGCCTTTTGTGCCCTGAGCCGGGCTTCACATTCAGAGTCCGGCTGCCCTGTGGCATCAGGATGAGCTGGGCATCAGCTTCAGCGACTCATTAATCACATCGGCTGTTTTTGTGTGAATGGCAGCTTTTCCCAGTTGAGTTTAAATAACGCGACGACGCGCTTGATAACATCACAAAGCCTTTAGAGCTGAAGCCGCAACTGACGCTCGGCGCGTTCGAGCGGCTTTACGCAAATGTGGCTCATTTGTTTACTAGCGTTTGGTTACGGAGCACCTAGAGAATTATTTACATGAATGTGATTTGGTTTGTTTCAACGTAACCTAAAAACGCAAAGGCTATTTTTTATAGAAAACTGTATATAGAAAAATTGTAGCTACTGTGTTTTTACTTTGCTACATAAAGCATATGTCATACTTTTTACTCCACAATGTTTCATAAATTAAACCTTTAAACTTTAAAGACATAAAAAAAGTCTTTCTTACTTTTTCAAGTGGAATTTTAAAGCTTCAGGAAAAGTACTGGGTTTTCAATGTACTCAAGTATAAAGTAATAAAAGGTTAAAGTTTTTTATTAAATGTGAAACATATATTACTATATTTAAGTACTGTCCACCTCTGTGTATAGTATTTATAGTTTTCCATAGTTTAAAATAAAAAACTTTCAATCTAATACATTTAGTTTTTATTTATTTTACATGTAGAAAGAATAATGCTTTAGTAGGTAAACTGTTAACACATGCAACGGGTATGTGAAATAGTTCTGTATCTAGATCTCTAGACTTATTTTTCCACTGGTCGCTCTGGTGCGACTCACTTTCTCAGTTGGTCTCACCCTTTATTTAATCATCATAATGACCTGATGAGTTAATAAATCGTTCTGTTAATTTGTCACTCTGTCTTTTAAAATAGTTGGTTAGATCGCTTTATGTTTGCACTTTATCACTTGCGTTTTATCATCTTCGCACTGCACACTTGTAGGTGGGCCGAATGGAACCTGATTGGTTAACAGAGTCAAAAGGGTCTTTGGTGGTGGGTGACGACCATGTTAAGAGAACCATAAATGCAGAGAAACATTGTATTCGTTATTTTATACAGTTGTTGTTAAGTTTTATAAGTTCTTTCAAGTTATATATTGGCTATTAATGATCTGACACAAATATAACCAATCTTCACAATCCTCCTTTACTTCGCGAATCAACCATTTCTTATTCACAGCTGTTAGAACATTGCAAAAGACAGAAGTCAACATTGAAAACACTTTACAGGATTTTAGCTGAATGTGCATTACACCACCCGCAATGTGACCCCGTTAAATTTGACCTCGCACGTTATAAAATTTGATCGCATTTGAAAGCATTTTAGTTGCAGTCTAAAGCCCTGATATTATCTGTTTTGCGTAGATATAGATGTTTTGTTGTAATCAAGTCATCTTATCCTTTGTCTTCACAGGCATTTGGCAACGCAAAGACAGCACACAACAACAACTCCAGCCGCTTTGGGAAGTTCATCCAGGTGAATTATCTTGAAAGCGGAGTCGTACGAGGGTGAGTATCTCGCTTTCGTTTCACACACCTCACACAGCTGACCCTTGCCTACTCCTCGTCTTATCACGCCTGCACAGCTGCCGACGTCACACCTTGCCTCGTTTCCTCCTTCACGCTGAAAGATTGTGTAAACAGAAATAAGTGAGATGTTTGCCTCCAGTACGGCTGAAATGAAAGATCATGCATGCTGTGTAGTTCGAGGAAGCTGATTTTAATATCACGCGTTTTATCCGAAACGCCATCTCTGTTTCTGAGAGAAATGTTTCAAGCTTAGAGATGCTCTACGGGTGTCGCAGATAATTTTAACAAACCGAAGATTCCATCGCAAGCGCGCTGTTGGCTTCCTTCCTCTTGTGTGATTGGTTGAATATTTACTTCTACTGTAAATAGTACTTCTGTAATTCAGACAGAGAGTACATTGTTAACACTTATTTTCACAAAAGCTTATCCAAGTCATATTTTCCCTTGTATTACAAAATGGGGGAAGCCTGTTTGTATGACTTATCATTTTGATTTGAAGAAAGATTGTTGTGACATCATTTTGTTCGTATTTCTTATTCCACACAAATGCAATTCAATATTTATGGTTATCGTTTACATCTTTTTGGCCAATTTATTTTATGAAATTTGAAAATTGAGCCTTATTTGGATAAAATCTGTGACTGATTTGTTGGAAGCGGGAGTGCCGGGACCGTGTTATGCAGTTGAGACGGGTCAATAAGAGCAATAGTCATATAATCTGTTTTCATAGAACCCTGTTGTTGTCTGGGCCCCTGTAATGTGACGCACTTTGTTGTCTGCTGCTTGTTAAGTGTGCACTAGTCCACTAGACACTTACAATGTCTGTTTTAGAAACAAACACCTCTTCACTTCCCTCTTGGACATTTGTTTGCCTTTTGTTGCTCTGTAGGTGTGGCTTTATTTACCGAAGCAGATTTGACTTCATGGTTTATGTTAATACGATTGCAATAAATCTGATAAGCTTTGAAATTTTAGCTCAGATAAACAAAGAAAAGTGTGTTTAAGACCGCATAGTTTCATATGTTATCAATTATCTTTCTTTCTGTTTTGAGAAATGCGTTTTAAAAGAACATGAACGACGAATCTGTTGCAATGCATCATGGGATACATGCACGATTGCCTCGCAAAAGGTTTCGTGAAATCAATTTTCTCGAATGTTTAAACTGTAAATCAAAGTTTGTAATGTGGTGATTCATGTTAGCCGGTCGGTCTGGCCTTGTGTTTCCAACGGACCAAACTGAACGAATAAAACCACTTCAGGAATCAAGGCCGCCGAAAAAGTGGGCTGTCTCAGTCACGCTCTGTCGAGATGTATTGTTCATGCCATCTGTCCCAGTGACCCCTAGATTGACATTTGACCTCTAAAGATCCGATTTGCATCTGACGACCGCACGTTTTCTCTCGCCTTACAGAGCCGTGGTGGAAAAATATCTGCTGGAGAAGTCTCGCCTGGTGTCCAGAGAGAAGAACGAAAGGTAAAACTGGCAAAAACAAAGTTTGATACAAAGCCAGACCATTTGGTTTTACGTCACAATCTAGACTCGTTCTGTATGTTTCTGATGGCAAAAAGTGTTTGTTTGTGCAGACTAATGACATCGAGATTCCAATGTGTATTAGATGTATTACACATACTGTATGTGAGACATGGCAGATGTCTCATCGGCGTATGAGCAATACTGTATGAGATCTGAAAACAGGAAAAACCGACTCTGGGGCCTCCCGCACTAAGATTCTGAGTAAAACCCGCTCATAAACTCTGACACAATGGTCTGTTTGTCTATTTACCGTCACACAGGAACTACCACGTGTTTTATTACCTGCTGGTGGGCGCGTCCGAGGAGGAGCGGAGGGAATTCAAACTCCTCCAGCCCGAAGAATACTTCTACCTCAAACAGGTGCGTCAGTAACTGTGGTATTAAACGTTTAGGTTTATTCGCTTAAACACACATGCTACTATTTTAAGTGACTTTTCCTCAGATAAAAAACAAACAAAATAGATCCAGTTGTTTTGGTCGAGAGAGGAGCAAAGTACTTTAGTAGTTCGTTTAACTAGGGCCTGTAAGAAACCTCACCGCTGTGCACGACAAAGCACTCCGGCACGAGCGTGGCCACGTGTCAAAACCACACAGCACCTTTGTGACGTCATTGTAGCTTTCTGATATCCGTTCGTGGCACGGCAGAGTTGTGCTATTTTCATACCTTCAGTAGCTTTTTATTATCGTTTTATTTCATTTAGCACTCGAGTGCTATTAAAGGTCCTTGTAATGTGAAAGCTGTGGTGCCAAGATGTAGAAAGGGTGACTTTTACGCTGGAAAGTTCCGATGCTAGCTGTGTTTTTGAGTATGTCGCTGGTTCTAGTTAGTGCTGCACAATGTATAAAAATGATCCAAAAATCGCTTTATGCATGTTGTAGTGGTTTGTGATAAATTAATAATTATAAAAATGAGTCTGTAATAAAAGTTCTAGGTCGACGCAAAATGAGATGGCAGGTCACAAAGTAATGCATTCTTTTCCTAGAAAGAATGTGAATTTTGGTCTTATTGTGTTCAGGATTTAAATAATTGTCGATATACAATACAATAAACCTTTTTTTATATAGCACTGATATGGGGGAGAGGTTGTTCCAGAATCTTGGACCGGCAACAAAATAAGCACGGTCGCCTCGTGTTTTAAGCCTAGTCCTTGGACATGCAGCAGGTTAAAGTTTGAGGACCTAAGTGATCACGACAGTGTATAAGACTGCAAAAGTTCAATGGTGTGAAGTGATTTAAAAACCAGAAAGAGTATTTTAAAATCAATACTGTACTTCACAGGAAGCCAATGAAGCGAAATTAGAACCGGCGTAATAGACTCGAGCTGCTGCATTCTGGACTAACTGTAGGCAAGAAACACAAGACAACGGAGCACAAACAAACCGAAAATTACAATAGTCAAGCCTCGATGTAACAAATGCATGTATTGCTTTTTCGAACATCTTTAAGGACAAGAATGGCTTTACTTTGGAGAGAAGCCTGAGATGGAAACTTGACAACAGAACATATCTGCTTACCAAAATTCAGATAATTGTTAAGCCAAACACCCAGGTTTCTAACACAGGATGTAGTGTATGGTGACAGAGATGAAGTATCAAAGTCATAGACACTTTTAGTGTAGTTCAAGTTGATTTTACAAACTTGAAGCGGTATTGTATCGCATATCTTATATTGTTAGGCAAGTTATCGCATGTTTCCTCAATGTCCTGCAGCCATATTTCCAGATGATCAATTGCTGCCCTATTCAATGGCCTGGTCAATGGCTGGTTAACAAGGCTTCTAAAAAAGAAAAACGCTTGTCTAGCTATTTTTTTGCTGATGGTCCACCAGGTTGGACCAGTTGGTGATCCGCTTACACCAGCTACAAAAACTAAGCCGAAACCAAAATACAGAATTAAACTTTCAGTGGGTTTTCGTTCTTCATTTGCAGCAAAACTTTACGATAGAAGATGCAGATGATCTTCGGCACGACTTTGAGCGACTACAGCAGGCCATGGAGATGGTCGGTTTTCTACCGGCCACTAAGAGGCAGTGAGTAACTTCTTCATAGACTCGATCAATAACGTCACAAAATAGATCAGTTAGTTTTTTAGGCTATGCTCAGATGAAAGATGTTCAGTTTGTTGTCGTGTTTCCTGTAGGATATTCTCCGTTCTGTCTGCGATCTTGTATCTTGGTAACGTGACGTACAGTCAGAAGTCCACAGGTAGAGAAGACGGATTGGATGTTGGACCTCCAGAGGTCCTGTCCACCCTTTCAGAGCTGCTTAAGGTAAGGCCTTTATGGTTTGAAATGTGTTGCAATTTCATCAAACTATTTCACGATTAGAAAGCACATTTTTCAAGTGCTTTGTTTTGGTTTCATCAGGTTAAGGTGGAGTTGTTGGTGGAAGCTCTAACCAAGAGGAAAACGGTGACCGTCAACGACAAGATTATTCTGCCATACAGCCACAGCGAGGTAGGACCATCCGCTCTTATACTCTTATAGTTCATTTGATGTTTTGGAGCTAACTCGAGGGGCGTTTCTACAGGCGATCACGGCACGAGACTCGATGGCCAAGTCCTTGTACAGCGCCCTTTTCGACTGGATCGTCCTGCGCATCAATCACGCTCTGCTGAATAAGAAAGATATGGAGGAGTCGGTTTCGGTGAGACACAATTCGCACGGGATTGTTTATAGTTGTTCATCATCAATTAAAAGTTCTTGCGTCACGAAACACAACTTTGAGAGTAATTCTAGTTTGACAATCAGGCAATCCAACCCCAAACTCTGACCATTGAGCTAATATTGAGCGTGTTTTATTGCTTTGTACACTTAAGTCAAAAAGGACTTAAACTGTTTGTAAATGTTTGAAGACATTGAGTTCAACCTTGTTATTTCCCACGTGATTATTTCAGTGCTTATCTATTGGCGTGCTCGACATCTTCGGCTTCGAAGACTTTGAGACCAACAGCTTTGAACAGTTCTGCATCAATTACGCCAACGAACAACTTCAGTATTACTTCAACCAGCACATTTTTAAGCTTGAACAGGTTGGTGGATCTCCAGATGACTTGCTGAAGTCTCTTTCTGTCGTGATTTGTGTTCCTGATGATCTTTGATGTGATTCCACCTGCAGGAGGAGTATCAGGCTGAGGGAATCACCTGGCACAACATTGACTACATCGATAATGTTGGATGTATTAATTTAATTAGCAAGAAACCCACAGGGCTTCTCTATTTACTCGATGAGGAGAGCAAGTAAGATCTCTTCGTGTAGATAAGATGAATGGTGTTTTGGTGGTTTGCTAATACGCTCTGTGATGATGTTTTTTCCAGTTTCCCTCATGCCACTGATAAAACTTTGCTGGCGAAGTTTAAACAGCAGCACCAGCAGAACCAATACTTTGTGGCGACTCCGGTGATGGAACCGGCTTTTGTCATTTTACATTTCGCTGGGAAGGTCAAATACCAGATTAAGGTAACAGAGCTTGTTTTTCTTTTGATTCTCAAAAATGAGAACTTTATTCATTTCGAGAAGAATATTTGAAGTCTTGGAGAGACTATCCAAATAAAAAATAAGAGGTAAATCGGCTTCCCGAAAAGTACCAACAGGGATGACAGTCCTAACATTCATTTTCTGATCCTTTTTGTAACATTTAATAGGATTTCCGGGAGAAGAACACAGATCACATGCGTTCGGATATCGTGGCTCTGCTGCGAAGCAGCGACCGAGCATATGTCCGGCAGTTGATAGGGATGGATCCTGTGGCGATGTTCCGCTGGGGAATCCTCCGTGCCACCGTCCGTGCATTGGCCGCATTCAACGAGGCAGGCCGTCGGTGGGCCGCCAAGACTGCGGGTAAACCTTGTTTCAGACATTTGTGATTATTCTTGAATTTTGGATTTTTGTTATTTATAGCCGGGAACGTAGGAAAGCCATCCAGTGACGCACATTTTCAGGATTAAGAGCTTATTAGTGAAAGTGTTTTGGAAGTATGACAGCAAATCACTTAATGACCTTATCTGTATAAATTTAAACAGTCTTTTCACTTTTCGGGGTCATGACGATAAGTGTAGTATTACTGTGAAGTTTTTTCTGTAAAGTGCAGGGATGAACTCCACCCACAGATATTAGTTACCAGTCCAGTAGTTAAGTTGTCCAACTTTACAAAAGCTGTTTTGTTCTGGGTTGTTTAACAGAAGTCGTCAACATTGTATGTTTGTGTGTGTTTGGATCCACAGGTGTGGTGCGACCGAACTCCAGAGTTCCTCTCGGAGAACTGCAGAGATCCAACGTGCCCATCGAGAGGATGTACCGGTGAGTTTGAGACTGGGCTGGTGCGATTAGAGGAAAGAAACGGAACTTGATCTCTTCCTGTCCTTTCGTTGCCTTTGTGTGGCAGGTGATCATGTGACCAGGCTCCTCACAATAGGCACATTGCAGGCCTGTTCTTGCTGTAAAGTCATGCCACCATTATTCTGCCATCAACAACTTTGTGAATCTCATAAAAACATAAAAAATCTATAAGAAATAAAAAAAATTCGACGTGAGAATAAAAACAGTACAATACGACAATGTAAAAATAACTTTAAATTAATTATTCATTATAAATATTTTCTTTTAGTTATACATTTATATTTTATATACTTTATATACTACTTAGTTTTTCCTAAATATAAGCATCATGTTTCTTTCGCAAAAATATTTTCTTATTTCTTGATTTTATTTTGTGAGATTCACCACAGTTGATTATTGGATCCAGTCATTATCATCAAGGCATACAGATGCTGACAGCCTGCAATGTCCCTTTGCTTTTTCCCAGGTGTTTGTCAAGGGTTTGCCCACAGTTACTGATCTGTGATCAGTTTTACTCTTTCTAAATCCGTACGGTCTCGATCGGCACCCGCTGGCCCCCGAGTGACTGTGTGTGTGGTGTTTGTTCTTACAGCCATGCCCCTATGCTTGATTTCTCCTTTGATCACTCAGAGGAGCGCCCCCTAGAGGCTTTTGAGGACATCTTTTCTAGTTATGAGAGTAAAAAGTAAGTGGATTTAAGCGGAACGTTGAGGTCAGACAGGGAGAGCTTGGCAGTCGGGGAACGCTGGCTTTCTGGTATTCCGAGCAAACTCAAATAGCACGTTCAGAAGGAAGCCTGAAACTAGCAGAGCAAGCTTGTACTTCTTTCTGTAATTAAGGAGCGGAGCAGAGTTTGACTTAACCTGGTTTGTTCGAGTACTCCACAACATCCCCCATAAAGCCCTCTTGGGATATTGTAACCTATAATTTCTCCCAAGCGAGCAGGAAGCCATGAAGTTCCCTTTAGAAACATTGGTTATAGGTGAAGGTTCTCTTATGGTTTGAGGAAGCAGTAAGCGACGTCTCCAACCCACGCTGCGAGTCCACCCTGTCTGACCTCCTATAGTTCTGATCCCAGGGGTAAGTTAAGCAGTGCATGATAAAGGGTCTTCACAAAGCAAAGAGCCCACTCACAGTTTAACACCCCGTCAGCTCCCAACACCGTAACCAGCATGATATCACCACTGACTCTCAATGGAACGATTCCCCCGAAAATGACAAACGCCCTCATTCTGGTGTGTTTTTTTTTCTTATTTGGAGGGTTTTTTCTTGTCTAATAACATTGGTGATGAGTTTCTGTCCTGTTCCTTCTTCATTCCCCTCCACTCCCCCCTTTCTCCCACAATGCACCTCTGCTCTGGGTCGAATCAGGGACATGCATGCCCAAATCATCAACTCTATTAAGGACTTGCAGTTGGATGGGGAAGATCCGCGCAAGCTGTTGCAGTCCTGGGGTCGCCTGCGGTTCCCCCGCCACGCCCTCCAGTGAGTTTGAATGCCCTCCGGCGCAGGATCCACAGCCGTGACCTCAGTTGGCATCGCAATCAACACTTCTTGCTCTATGCCAAGCCTAGTTTGGAATTGCTACCGATTTAGCAGCGTTACTGCTTGTGATTTCCTTCATAACTCAAACTCTTGTTAACTCTGCTTTAATAAAACCCATATAACACGTATGGCAGTTATTTCTTCAGATGACTCCCTGTAGCTTCTAGAGGTGTATGTTACAGAAACGCAGACTTTATGAGCTGCAAACAGTGTGAGCTTCATTAGCGCGCTAGCTCGGAATGATATCCACATGCTAACGTGCCGCATGGGTTTAACACACCCGGAAACCAAATCGTCAAGTCTATAACGTTTTATTAGTTGTGAAAAAATTATACATTTTACCACAAACATAATTCGTAAGGAATGTAAAGAGTGACCTTTTATGCGATTCTCCGCCGTTACTCCAGATGAATTGTAGAGCTTGTGTACATGTATAAATGAATCCCCATTTCATTTATTAATTTGGACTCTTTCCCCTTTTATTTAACCAGATCCATTTGAAAATGTATGCTTGTTGAACGCTTGGCCTGAGCTTTTCTCTAGCGTTTAGGTGCCGTTTCTTGATTCCTGTCGGCCGGCACATGACTCACTCCACTAACACGCCGCATGCAGTCGATTCTTATCTCAACAAAAGGTCTAAGCTCATCTTTCTCTTTCACAGGAAGAACAAGAACCCCAAAAGCAAGCAACTCATTCCCAAGGTGAGATTTCACTCGCTGGATTCATCCGACTAGTTTATAGTAGCAAAAGACATGCCGAAAACTACCTATATGAAAGTAAAGATGCTGGTAGCATTTGGTTTGAACATTTTAATGTTGTAGAGCACAACCCAACAAATGTCTCTGACTTGCTTAAACAGTATATACTGTTGCTGTTTTACCATATTTTAGCAATATTCATATATATACATACTCGTAGCACTTTTAGATTGTTAGGGTTCGCAAGACAGCTGCAATATCCTCGTTTCCATCATTATTTGCGAAAGTGTTAAGCTCAGTCGCCATTGTTTATGGTTTTCCGTTACATGTGTGCTGTTCGGTAAATGTTTAGAAACCTCTACCGCAGTAGCTCCGACTGGACTAAGATTTTCCATGCCGTCATGTATCCAAGGCAATCGCAAAAAAAATGTTTCTTATTGTGTGTGACTCACTTTCTCTTCTCCGTTTGTGTATTTTGGACAGAACTTGTTGGACTCTCGTTCTCTAAAATTCATAGTTGGCCTTCATGACCGCACAACCAAGTCTCTGCTGCATCTCCACAAGAAGAAACGCCCTCCAAGCATCAGTGCCCAGTTTCAAGTAAAAAAAATTGAGATTAGCCTTCATGTCAAGTTGATAAACAGCTGTTTACACATGCTATGTTCCAAAATGAGTTTGCTGTCTATAAAGGGAACAATTTAGCTGCCTCCTAAGATAAATGGTTTTGGCCAAATTTTGATGTACCATCTTGGGACCCATGAATCTTAGAATGTATTGCAGAAAGCAACAAAGGCAAAAATAAATCTTAAATGACAGACGATACGAAATAAATTCATTTAAGCTTAACACTATTATAAATGTATCATGTTTTTACTTTGTCAGCAAGGCAGCTCACTAGACTGGAACAACGAATAAAAACTAGTGACATTAGATGATCAACATTCAAACGATAATGTCATAAAATGCTAATAATGTTAGATAGTCAAATGGACGCTGTATGTGGAAGACATTGCATGTGTTTCTCTGTTGAAAGTGGTTAGAATGATGCTGTGATTTCTGTCCATCATGCAGACGTCTTTGAGTAAGCTGCTGGAGACGCTGGGAAGAGCCGAACCGTTCTTCATTCGATGTCTTCGATCCAATGCTGAGAAGGTCTGTTGTCCTAAACTTCATATCTGACCCTATTTTCTTTAAGTGCCTGTGTTTTTCCTCGAAAACTATTCATACGAGTTGTGTCTGATAATTGTCTGGGTGTTATTTCTGTTTGTGACATGCAGAAGGAAATGTGTTTCGATGAGGCGCTCATCGTGCAGCAGCTACGCTACACGGGGATGCTGGAGACGGTCCGCATCAGGCGCTCAGGATATGGAGCCAAATACACCTTTCAGGTAACCTTTGATAGTACATATAAACTTTAATATTATTGCTTAGCTTTTGAACAATCCCCTTATTAGACTGGTGTAGATTTTTGCACGAAAGGCATGTTTGAATTGTATTTTGTTACTACACCATCAAATGAGAAGTATAAATAAACAAAGTTTATTTTATGCACGACAGGAGTTCATCGAGCAGTTTCGTGTGTTGCTGCCAAAGAACACCGCATCCCTGGAGGATATTTCATCTCTGTTGCACAAGCTTGGCTTTGACAACACTACCTACCAGATTGGAAAAACCAAGGTCTTATTTCAATCTCATCTTCTGAGGTTGTAGATGTGGTTCTGGGCTCGTTGGCTGATATCGTTTGTGTTTTGCAGGTGTACTTAAAAGAGCTTGAAAGGCAAAAGCTACAGGACATCTTACATAAAGATGTCATGCACAAAATCATATTTTTGCAACGTTCGTTTCGAGCCAAAATGCAGAGGTGGGAATTCATTAGAATGAGAGAAGGGGCAGTCTTGATTCAGGTATATCAGAATCTTGCATTAAGTCTAAAAGGTTTGTGCTTGTGTATGACGTTGGTTTGATCTTGTCTACAGCGCTCTTGGCGTAGGTACCTCAGAGACAGATTCTACCAAGCAGCGGTTTTGATCCAGGCGGCATGGCGTGGTTCAAGACAGAGAGAGGAATATAAAAAAAGACGAGTTTCCCTCACGAAGATACAGGCTCTTGCAAGAGGCCACTCGGCTCGCAGACGGTACGGTCTACAAAAACATGATTGGTGTTTTAATTTGAGACATAAGGCAACCAAAGAAAAAACGTTTGCCACCTTTGCCAAGTGTGCTTTTGGTAATATCGAAAGAGCTGTCGGTATATTATATAATAAGATGTTTTTTGGTCGCATAGGTACCACTTCCTAAAGGAAGAGAAAAGGAGGGAGGAAGAGGAAGAGGCCGCAAGACGTGTCAGGGAAGCGGAGGAAGAAAGCAGGCGAGCTGAAGAAGCCAGAACACTCAAAGAGGAGGAAGAAAAAGCCAGAAATCTCAGAGAGGCAGAAGAAGCCATACAACTCGCAGAGGTGGAAGAAGCGGCAAGGCGTGCACAGGAAGAGAAGTTAAAAGCCGAGCAAAAAGCTGCAGAAAAGCAAGAGAAGACTGGACTACAGCAACCAACTGTAAAACCATCAGGTCAACAACCTGAAAGAGACGGGACACTAGTACCAGAACATAGAGAAACAGTTGAAGACACTGGCAGACCCAATATCCAAGTCTCAAAGGAGCAAAGAGATTCTGAAACGATTCCTTGGGTTGAGGCTGGCTCTCAGCCCGAGGTGTTGAAGAACCAGCGCACAAATGAGAGTGAATCCTCCCCGCATTCAGGAGAAGAAGGTGCACAAGCTAAAACGTCTGAACCCCAAACTGATCCAAGCAAAACCAGAGCTCCTCCGCTCTCCAAACTCCCGGCTTCCAGAAGTCAGGAGAAGCGGGAGCTCCGGAGGCAACGTGGTCTGGAGCACAATCAGAGAGAGAACCAACGGGCAGCTTCGGCTGGAAAAGATGACCCTTCCTTGAAGAGCAAAACTCTGGAGAGTCCCAGTAAAGCGGAGGGCAAATTGAAGGAGCGGGCAGACAGCAAAGAGTTGGATCAGTACACCTTTGTGGCTTGGAAGGTGGACAAGGTGAAGAGAGACGAGCTTGTCCGGCCTTCCACCTTACCCTTAGACATCCCTGCGTCTGTAACGGGAAGAAACGGCTACGGTGACCCAGGCATCCTCAACACCAAACCTTCACCTGTCAAAGAAGATGCCAACAAGAGAAAGGAACCCTCTAGAAGCAGCACTCAACCAGAAAATCTCATAACAGGACCGCAGAGTCTGGAAGACAAGAACATCAAGCTTCTCCAGTATGACTATAGTTTTGTACTGTAGAAGTGATTGTCAAAGCATTTGTTGTCAAATTATTCATTATTTGTCGCAAAATGGCTAGCGCATTACTCAGTCAATTACTGGACAACTAAATGAGTAGTCGATTGATTTGATTTACGACTAAACTATTAATTAGATTGAGGACACATTCTGAACACTAAAGCTTTCTCTCTATGTTCTCCAGGAAACGAGTGATCTCTGTATCACTAGATGACATGTCCAGGATAGGTTTAGACAGTCCATCACAGGTAACTCTTGATTTTGAATTGATAGTAATATTGAGAATGAGAATCTCATTGAATGCTTTGATTCTGTGCCTTGCTTATAATTTAGTTTTAACCTATTTTTAGTTTACACTGTAACCAAATGACTAAACTTGGCATTCGCCGCCTTTGATTCCAATATTTGATTGAAATACACTTTCATTGTACATGCTCCCATGATTGTGTCACTCAATCCGAAGTGTTTTCCAAACATATCTGTAATTGTTTGACCCACCTGCCGAATTCCTTTGCTGTTTTGATGACATCATCGTGGCCACAGAGGTGGAGACGATAATGATAACCAATCGCCAAGCAGCTTGTGTTGTAGATCAACAAACCTTTCTGTGACTTTTATAGCAACACTAAAATTCGAGAAAATTTGTAGTTAAAGCAATTAAATAAATTGCAGTTTTGAAAATGTTTTGACCTAGATTTGGCTCCACATTCCCTCTTCTAAATAACTTTCTTTTAATATTCTGTTTTATTTAATCAAATTAATTTGGTGTTCTCTGGCTGATTTAGAACAGAGGTCGCCTGAGATGCAAAAAGCGACTCGCCCTTGCACGAATCTGTTTGGGGGTTAAAAGTATTGAAATGGAAGATGCAGAGTTATGGACTTTGTCTACCATGAGTCCAGAGCAGGTGTCGTATAGCTGCCTGATGTTAGATGGCGGGCAGAAAGTTTTGGTGCGTCGGCTGCTGGTGGAAGAAACGCTTGGAATTATGGGAGAAATTAAAGATTGCCCTCCAATGAGCAGAGAAATTGTGCTGTGCAACTGTTGATCTGTCACAAATTCATTTATACTGTTTTTTAAACTGGAAAACCTTTGAAGATGAATTGGATGATGCATGGTTTTATCGTATGGATGGTGATGGCTTTTTTTCCTTTTAGTCTTTTCCCTTTATATAATATTCTCTTTATATAATTTCTCTCCAAAAATTGGATCAATAAGGTGTTGATCTATAAAATGTATCACTCTCAGTATTGACCCAGTTGACCAATAAAAGCCACTTTAGATTCCTGTCTTCGCAGGAAGTTTTAATTTGTTTCAGTAATAATGAAAACGCTGAAAATTGAGTCTAGACAAACACTAACTTCGTTTTCTTCATGAATGTTTATACAGATACCGGCCAGAACCCAAAACGCTTGTGACGGAGCAAAGCACAGCACGTTAAAGGAGAGAAACCAAGAGAGTCACGGGCACCAGGACGCCTTGCCGATCCAGCCCTCCACACCTGAGAGGTACTGCCATACCTACAAGTGTACATGGCGACAGAAACATAAATACCCATGTGCATCGAGCTACGCAAGTTTGTTTTGCAAGAGATGCTGCTGTTGAAAGTTTTGTAAACCGCAACCATGTTTGGTCTGTTTGGAGTTGGAAGCAACAGTTTGAGAAGAATCTTGTGAAACAAGAGGCAGACATTTGAAGGTCGCCCCCTTGAGGACAGAGGATGTTACAGCTATTGTTAGGCCAGACCACACATTACGCATGTATAACAGGGCCAGGTCTTATATAATGTCTGTCCTAAAGCTTTTAAAGAATTTGACCCCCACCGTGGCTACTTTCTTAAAGCTATCCAAGGGGGTGTCTGGGTTATCTTATCTGACAAACTCCCCCACCGGCAGGACTGAGTCTCTCAAACTATTTACACTGCATCTCGACACCTAGAACTGAAAATAAGTCTTAACTTTACATTTAGTCATTTAGCAGACACTTTACAAATGAGGTTAACAATCTGTAATAAGAATGAGTCACAGAGGAAATGTGAACAAGGGCTCATGGGAAAATACTAGTCCTGGTTCACATCAGTAGCGCTTGTGTATCAGACGTCTGGTGTAGGTTCCTCACTCCCTTATATAGATGCAAAGGATCTGCTGCGAGATAAGACAGATTCCTGAAATTCTGGACTGTCTGATGTCACCTTACACCATTCTGTGTTCCTCTGAGACTATTTATATCTAAATAATATCAAAGGTGTATTTGTGTCTAATTACTAATGTTCTCTACAAATATTCGCTGATGCGCTTATATATAACATAAATCCTGGATTGGTCGTCTGGGTCCAAATATTTGAAGAAAAGTAAGAGTATCCTCTTTATTTGACAACAGGACGACAGGGTTCTTCAGAAAGATCCTGAAGAAACGTCCACACAAGGAAGCTCAGACCCCTGAAGATGGAGAGTCGAGCATGGCTTCAGCTTTGGAAGAGAGAGAAGGTACGTACCGTCACACACTGTTCATCACGACTAGAATACATTTCCTTCGTTCATTCTGTTGTTTGCGTTCACAGCAGGTTCTCCGTCTCGCTCGCAACATTCGAAGCCTCACGCCAACAGGCTCGGTCGGACGCCAAGCATAATGATCAGTCACTCGGGCGCACGCTCGTCTGAGCAGTGGAACTCGTCCCTCAACCGCGTGATCACCAACGCCAATGAGCTGCGCAACCTCGACGAGTTTCTGGGCAACCAGGTCTGTCAACTGAGAGAGACACCTGTCATTTACCGAATCAATGTGTATTGTGATTTAAAAAAGTTATTTTATGCCTTGATTATCAGAAGGTTTTGCGTGAGCTCATAGCTCTTTTCTCTCTCTTGCGGTGTAGGTGAACGACTTGCGCTCGCGTGGAAAGCAGCTGTCGGGAACGGAGCACATCTTCATCTCCGCGACCATGCAGTTCAGAGAGAACATCAAGAGCATGTATTCATTCACTGTGAGTTACAGCCCACATAAGACCCCACCCACTAAGGAGGCAACAAAACAATATCACAATAAAATATCGATTTAACGTTACCGATTTATTCTTCCCTCTCTGACGTACAGAAACCTCAGATCGCATACAAGGGTTTGATGAATTCATACCAAAATAAAGTGATCGGTCTGGCCGGAGAGAAGAAGAAGGAAGAGGTGGTGCTGGTGGTCAATTTGTTCCAGTCGGTTCTGGACGGCTTTATCCGAGCGGAGATCAAAAAAGAAGAGGCCGAACCAGCCAAGGTGAACATTCACCATCGTCTATGACCTGCAAGATTTCTCTCTACTTTGAAAATCACCAAAATGGCATTAAGAAACTACACAGAAAAATTTATTAAATCGACTAAGACGTCGCCAATGCGATGTAAACAAATTTAGATTATAAACAATTAAATAAAAATAACGTATTTTACCGGGTCAGAAATGTCACCATCTGGTTATCTAAAATGTGTCATTTTTATTTTTTCTTCAGTTAATTATGGTTATTTTCATTTATACATTGTTACTGTTACTGACTTTAAATATATTCTGTTGCAGCCCCCCAAAGGCCGTAAGATGAGGAGGAGGAAAAAAGACAAAAGTGTGAGTATTTCTGTGATTATATTCTCAGATCTAAATCATTATAGATCTACTTATCAATAACGTTTTGTTTCAATATAGCTGGAGAGTCCGTTGGACCACATGTTTACGCACTACCAAGTGAACATCATGCAGTCATGTGACCAATGCACATCATACATCTGGGGCATGGAGAAGGCCTACATGTGTAGTTGTGAGTATATGATTCCCCCCATAATTTAACACTTTACTGCATTCATCCTTTCATGGCCTACTGTATGTAGATCACCTATAATACACCACTATATTTATAACAGTTAAAATACAAATTTTAACCCTTCCTGCTCTTTCAGATTGCAAAATGGTTTGCCATAAGAAATGCATCTGCAAAATTGCCATCGACTGCTCTACTTTCTGCTCCAAGAAGGTAAAAAAGTTAACTTATTTATTTGAATAATTTCACTCATTTTTGGGGATGTTTTGCCAGGTCATCAGTTAAATTGGTGTAATCGATTGGTTTTGACGTTGTGCTATAGTGTGAAGATGAGCCTCGATCACATCACTTCGGTGTGCGTGTGTGCAACCTGGTCAACGAAAAGACCCCCGTTCCGGTTGTGTTAGAAATAATGCTGGAACACGTGGAGATGAACGGCCTTTACACAGAGGGCATTTATAGGAAGTCTGGCTCAGCCAATCGCATGAAGGAGCTATATCAGCTTTTGGAAGCAGGTAAGACGTTGAGGAAATATTCAAAACTCACTTTTATGTGAAGTATCCAAGACTTTCCTGACTTCTTGAACACTCTAATCAGATCAGAGCATGGAGGCAACTTGTTTGTGTATCATTGTGTTTGTTAAGGTCCTGAGACTGTTTGTTTGGAGGATTACCCCATCCACGCCATCACAGGCCTGGTCAAACAGTGGCTGAGGGAGTTGCCCGAACCTCTCATGACCTTCACGCATTACAACGAATTTCTCCGGGCCATAGGTCAGTATCCACCGTACTGTTCTTCTGCTCTTACGCTACGACTTCCGCATTTCTATAATCCGCATTTTGTGTCTGCAGAACTGCCCGAGAAACAAGAGCAGTTACTCGCCATTTACAAAGTCCTGGAGCAGCTTCCAACGGCCAACTTCAACACCTTGGAGAGACTCATTTTTCATCTTGTGAGGTACAGATGAGTTGAGAAACACGTAAACAAAATGGTACTTAAAATCAGGTGCTGTCGGCGCCATTAGCCTGGTGGTTTGTGTGCCGACATATAGGGCTAGTACGCTCGCGGCGACCCGAGTTCAATTCCTGTCTGGTGCGGTCCTTTGCCGATCCTGCTCCCCATCTCTATCTAGCACTCTCCTGTCATGTCTCCACTATCGTAACAAAAGCAAAAAGTCCATAAAAAGCATGATGTGCTAACTCTCCAGTTGTGTTTCAGGGTCGCAACGGAGGAGAAGAGCAATCGGATGACGCCGAACTCTCTGGCCATCGTTTTCGCTCCCTGCATCCTCCGCTGTCCGGATAGCGCCGATCCCCTCTTGAGCATGAAGGATGTTGCCAAGACTACCACGTAAGTGCTGTTCTGTGTCCTTTGATGAAGTTAAAATGTGCCTTTGTTATGAAAGTAGTTTAAACATCATAATTTTCTTCAGATGTGTGGAGATGCTCCTTAACGAACAGATTCGGAGATACAACGAGAAGATGGAGGAGATCGAACAGCTTGAATACGCGGAGGCGCTGGCCGTCAATCAGCTGAAGCTCAAAAGAAAAAACACGGTAAACTTAGACTAACCTTCCCGCATCTGTTTCCACACGCCTGTGATAAATGTTGTGTTCCCAGAAATCGGTAACTTTCCAGTTTCATTGGGCAACTTGAGACGCTTTGGTCACGCTTTATTTGCTTGTCGTTTTATCTCTCTGTAGTGCTGGCATTTGCCCCTCAGGTTTATCTCTCCTTACAAAGAAGAGCCGGTACGTATGTCCTGTGGTTTAGTGAACTCCAAGAGTTTGGTGTGGTGCATGCAGTGTAGACCTCACTACCCACTAATACTAACACGCAACCCATCGCATGTGTGTGTTAGCGGTTTTCCAGAGTAGATGTAGATATTCAGTAGGGTGTCGGGTGGATGACGTTGGTATAGATGTGTGCTGGTGTGGTTACTGCAGAAAGTGGTGTGAATTTCAATGAAAATGATATTTTTTATTTCAATGAGTTGAAAGCGAAAAATAAACAGTCAAAGTTTGATTGTTTTAAGTTCAAAGCTTTGAAACTCTCACCACGGAAACTGTAGAATTGTTCAGTAAATATTTATTAAGTCAACGTGAAATCAGAATTAACCCTGTTTACTTTCTTTACACTGATTTCATAGTATATGATTCATTTGAACATTTAGCTAATGGAGCCTGTCTAAAAAATCATAATTAAAATGCCAGGTTAAAAGGTCAAAGGTTAAAACAATAACAGCAAATGATTATACATTTGAACAAAGATGCCATTAGGATATGTTGGTTGGGGAATAAATCCCCCACAATTCATTGCACACTGCAATTAAATCCTGCCCTACTTTTTTGTTGTAGTTAAATGTACTGCTACACATTGAAATATGGCACTATTACAAAGGTAAAATGGGTTTACAAAAGTCCTTTCATGTTGACTTAAACAAATCTTCGCCTTGAAATAATTTCAAGTGAGTTTCAAACTAGGAACTTTTCACCTTTTCTAGAAAGAGCTCTCAGCATGTTGTTGTGAAGAATTACAGCATTCCTTGTGTCTTAGTGTACTAACCAAACTGAAAGATTTTTTAGTCTGAGAGCCCTCCCTTTGTTTCTGGTTCTTTTTTGGGCAACAAGGGAAAAGCTTTTAACATACGTTGTCTTTTCTTGCAGTTTGTGTAAGAAGGAAGGAACTGCAAAAAAAGTGTTGGTGTACTGTCAGTGTCATTTTGAGTAATTGGCATTTGTTTGGGCTGTAGGTTCGGGAGAAGCCGCCCTCCAACCTTTGTGTGGTGCCTGAGAACGAGCCTTTGGATTCGGACACGGAAGCAGAAAGAAACCTGATGGAGCGTATAAAATCCATCAAGCAGGAGAAGTATGTAGATGTGGTGTCCACAAAATGTTATAAAACCCCAAAACATAGACGTAAACTCGTCATTTGTGATTTATGAAGTATGAAACCAGATGTGCATCAAGACTTGCAAGACTTTTGAATGCTCGTTTTGGATGTGATCTGTGTTTCAGAGAGGACTTGGCATGTAGGCTTCCTGAACTAGAACAGCCTGGTTCCGACCAGGAGAACCTAGACTCTGAGGCGTCGGTCAGCTCTGAGAGTCTGCTGGACGAGCGAGGGGTCTGTCCGGACACGGAAGGTCAGTATTAAGGTACAAACTCCTATCATTTGAGACCAGTGCTCTTTTCTTTCCTCTGCAGTAGTCACCCATGTTTGGGTCCTGTTGTATGTGGCGCAGGTCTGGACGGGCTGCTCCTGGTGCATTTAAAGAAGGTGGCGGCGCCATCTGCTCTGTAGCAGGTTACGATGTTATCCAACCCGTATGCCGAATGCATGAGCGTTGTGTTGTGTTTGCATGTTTGTGGTGACGGAAGGAGACTTGCTGCATGTCGTCTTCAATTTATGACTTGAAAGTGTCAAGTTGGCTGGTGGGACGTTGGTGTTTGCAGCATGTATTGGGATCTGCATTGGGTTTTCTTGCTTCTCTGGTCTTTTTCTTGCTTTGAGGTTGATTTGCTTCTTTCTCCTATCGTAGGACAAGCAATGGTTGTGCCAAGGTTGTCCAAACCAGCTTGCTCTCCTACATCTGCCATCCCGGTCCAGACAGACGGAACAAGGGCTGACGGCCCCTCTCTCCTTTCACTGTCTTTTCCCAGGCTTCAACTCCAGCGTCGTCACCCCATCATCCCTGGAACAGTCAAACTGCCCCCAGGACTCCTGTGCCACCCGGCTGTACAGTCGCTCCCTCCCCGGAAAGCCCAGTCCCTCACTCTCGTGTGGCGTCGCGAGCAACCCGGCCGCCGCAAGGACAGCATCCAGTCCCTGTACATCACGCCAGAGACCGAATTGCTCTTCCCGTCCCCACCCGCAGCCGCCGCCGACTCAGACACACAGGAGCTCCAAATCCCCAGCAACATCTCCAGGCGCTTCTCAAACCCAGATGTTGCATTCGTAAAAGATGAAGTTTGAGTTTCAAGCTGCCTGCTCTTGAAAATACGGATCTCGCTGGATACTGGCCGTGGTCAGTGACCGATGTCTCACTAGCACTTTTTCATACTAATAATATATTGGATTTTTTTTAAAGACATTTTTAAGAATTTCGTGCTGCAGACAGATGTTGACGTGCGTCAACGTTTTGTTTGTTTTTAGAAGATTTTTTTTAGAGTAAAGAAAAGCACCTTTTGGCCTTTTTATGATCATTAAAAATAACTCATGGTAATAACCCATGCCGTCATCTGAGAAATCACGCCTTGAGGATTTTTGTGCTCAGATTGATTTGTACAAGCATGGTTTAATTTCTCACGAACCTTGTAGTTTTAGTTTCTTTATAAAAACTCTTTTGAGTTTTTGACTGTTTGGGAAAGGGTGCAGCACAAGCCACTTTCCTCCCGGACAAAATGCCATAACCGGATGGATTTTTCCACAATAACTCGTTTGATTTTGAACTTCGTTGCTTTGGTAAGCGTGTGACACTTCAGATCCGCGTGGATGTCTTTATGTAGAGCTAAAATGCAGTTTGTGGCAAAGCCATTATGTGTGTAATACTAAAGTCAATGTTGTATGTTGTCATGTTTGGAAAGGAACGAATGCTGGCTGGGTGAGTATGATGTAAATTATTACGTCACTTGAACTGTACTGTACGTGTCTGTTAGTATGGTTATCTTCAAATCTTCAACGAGACATTTTTACATTTAATGGAGAAATCAAAACTAATTATTTTCTTACAATACAATTTGTACTGGCCGCTTACCTGTGTGCTTTCTTGTGTATTTTACTGAAATCTTATTGGATTCATTTTATGCAAAATGTTGGGTTACATTTTAGGGCAAAAGGATATGATTAGTATTGGTTGATATTAAACATTTTATTTTTAAATCTGAAATGAAACCATTTAGATAGTAAAAAAATCAACAACAAAAATGTAAATACAATTTTACAAATGTTTTTCACACCTAGGCATCATTTACCTTCATCTGGTTCTGTAAACTTGGGTAACTTTTGTTCTCTGATCAGTCCCTTATGTATAGTAATACAGCACATTTAAATAATGTGCATAATAAATCCAAATACAGGGATGAGATGGAGAATCAGTCCCAGTCTTGTGTCTGTACTTTGACTTGTTAACCGACCAGCTCTGTATCCATGGAACAATTCTTCTGTTACAGCAATACGACCTGAAAACAAAATTTTATAAAAATTAACATTATGAAAATTTTACAAAAAGTAGCTGAGCTAATAGTGTATTATGTACCATAATAACGGATATGATAGTAACTAATCAAATAATAACATGGCTACCGATTAAATTTCTCATATGGATCTGCATTACATATAGGTTTGTTTTCTAGTTTGGAAAGGGGTCATATGGTGCGAATACGTGTTTTTCTGTGTCTTTGGTGAGTTACAAGTTGCCCATGCATGTATTAGACATGAACAATTGTAGCGTCGGAACAAAAGGTGCATTCTATCTAAAGGCGAATGCTCACGCAGACATGCCTGAAATGCCTTTTGTAACCACAAATCTACGTCAGTTGGTGGTATGATTTGAATGCTTGCAGTATACGTCCAATCACTACGCACTGGTTAACTGGCCAATCATAGCACACCTCGCTTTTCAGAGCGATGACGTTTCAGAGAGGCAGGGAAAAGGAGGATACCAACATGCAAGGTATGTGAAAAATACAAAAAGTGTTTTTGAACCTTAAATCGTGAATACACATTGCATTACATCCACAACAACCGATTCGATTTAGCTGTATCACATGACCCCTTTAAAGTCTGATAATACTGCTCTCTCCAGTTTATGCCCAGATGCATGTAAGTAACAACACACCTTTGACAACCAGTTCTACATTCTGAATAACATCCAGGGCCGGGACAAAACAGATGTACATTCCTTCATCAGATCGTTGAAGATTTCTCAGTTTCAGAGAGAAATTGCCGCTTTTGCACTTTTCAAGTACAACAGATGCTCTGTTTTTATACTCCGAGTGCTGTTCCTTCACAGAAATCTTGCCGTGCATGATATCAAAAACATTCCCGATGTCGTTGTGTCTCCAGTGAACCTCAACTTGTTGTTCTGCAACTTCAACATTTTTGTGGACGCAGTCCAAGATGACGGACTCTCCTTCAATACCTTTAACTATCAAGTGTGACGAAGCTAGAAAACAGAAGTTCAGCTTTATCAATATTACTTAACATTATATATTGAACGTATTATAGCCATGATGTATTATCAGATACTTGACAAACAGAGACAATCATTTGAATCATTTAAAACCCACTTGGAACATTGTAACGTTAGAAATGTCAATGTGACAATTTTAATATTCAAACAGTTTATTGATTTCTTTAATCAAGTCCCAGTCTGTGAAAACCCTGCCAATGTGTTTTATTTTTGTTGTTATTGGCTGTTAAATCATCCTTCATGATGTAAAGAGCATTCTGTTAAAATGTAACCTTACTATACCTTTAATATTGACGGAGTAATGTCATTCCAAGGATTGAAATCAAAACTTGATGCTTGTTTTCTCAGAACTAGACTTTGAGCCTGGTTTTCATGGACTGGGTCAAATATATTTTTAATGAATATATATTCATATGTTTTTGTCTTACCAGTGTTTATTAACAGCACAAACACAGATAAACAGCATCTGGAAACCAAAGAAAGCCAGAAAGTTATGACAAACGTGACGTCATACATTTGTTGAAGCGCGAGCGTGTGGCGGTTATTCAGCTCCGGTAATAAAGCGGGAGCTCGATTCAAAAAGTTAAAAGTAAACAACTCGGTTTCGTTTTCACTTTAAGGGAAACCTGTTATCTGAGCGACGTTTTCTACTCCGTTTATTAAAAAAATCGGCTCGATTCATGCAAAACATTTTAAAATATTAAAAACAAATTAATATAACGCACTGTGCGTGTGTGACGCATATCGTTTCTTTGCCATTATTCTTTCAATTTCTGCAGCGTTCGATAACGATACATCAAAATGTAATACCGGATCAATTTAATAAAGCAAATATGCAACTTACCGATATCCGTAGAAATTGTGCCGCCCGTGTAATATAGCTGCAGGATTGGATTCTCTGTGTAACATCATGGTCTGCATTTTCAAAAAACACGCGCCAGGGATTCAAACAACGAGGAGAAAGTCCTCCGCGTGGCGTTGCCCCGCCCAGACCACGCCTATTGGAGGAAAGTCTTCACCTGAGACTTTCCACGAACTACTTTTCATTTTATGGTTTGTACGCTAACTTCAAATCCACTGTTTTAAACACTTGTGAAACAGCTCAAATGCACACAAAGAAAACATATTTTCTGTTTAAAGGTGTTTCACTTTATTCAAAACGCAATTATTGTTTATTCTTCTGGAAAGTTTTTGACTTTTACTTTGCAACCATTTATAATCATTCATTAAAATTTCATTATACCGTATAAAATAAATGCAGCAACTTTTTTTGAAAAACAATGTTCAAATTGCAGTGTATATTGTGACACCCCAGTACAAAGAAAGACTTGAGTTCATATAATGTTGTGAATTCCATGTCATCATATAACTCAAACACGTTGTTTCTTTGTTGTGAAGTCCATGGTCTTTCCGTTACCTACCACTCCATCACTCCAAAATAATTCAATGGCCTAGTCTTCCTTCACTAAGGAACTTTTATGCATCACACTTATTCATAAGAACAACATCATTCTTATCATTTTGACACTCTTTTATTCCCATCTACTTTATACATGCGGCCCCTGATTCACACTCAAAACTTAACATCAGTCTTAATTCCAATTTGCTTAAACACCACAAGTGTTGATATGGGTGAAGTGAAGCCGATGGAGGGAGATTCTGTCACTCTACACTTTGACGATGCTAAAATTCATAAACCTCGTCAAATAATGTAGAGTTTCCAGAAAAAATTAATATTAAACGTCCATCCATCATTTAAGATAGTCTATGAAGGTTCTGCAATGCTTACACTAAGACTTCTGGACTTTATCAACTTGCCATCCTTGGCAATAACATGATAGATACACACATTCAATGTGACTGTCAATGGCGAAAATAAAAAAGTACTATCTAAAGGCACCGTTCTGTTTGTTTGCCTTGATTCAGTTTTTTTCTCGCTTAGCCGTATCTCTCTTATATTTGATATGTTTTCTGTCTAGATTTCAAATGCACCGGCATCACAGGCCTACTATTACTCTATGTTACTCTATTTTGTTTGTGAAATAAAATGTTTGCAGTCTTCATGAGCATCAAGAGCTTCTGTGTTAATGCCGTCGTTTGCTTGTGACAGATTAAAATTATGCGAGTGACGAACACACAGTTTTAGATTATACAGACATCTTCTAGACATCTATATGACATCGGACAGCAGACGTCTCCGAGACGTATTGCCGATGAGCAAACTATCTCTTACAGATGTAAATGAAGACATGAAATAGATGTTTTTGTGTTATCAGGGAAGGATGTCGTGTGGAAAATGTTTCAAAAAGCAGAACAGCTTGTTCCTTCTTGCTTCAATACATTTGAGAGAGTTCGGTTTAACAAACCAAACCGACATAGAGAGACAGAAGAGAAGAGAGTTTGCTGAGATGCATTTTCAGTTTATCGTCTCTTCTTTAAGAACCCTCTTTGGTGTATTTGTCATGCTTCTGTGAAGCATTCATCGGCTTTTGGGAATTTGAGGAGTTTGTGTTTTCAGATGTCAGGATTGGAGCGTTTGAAGAAAATGCATCACACAGTTTTGTTCTGCTTTTTCATGTGGCGTCCGATCGGTGAGTTGATTTTATTGCTTCTTTGACTCTTTGTCTGTTTTACAGCATTTGTTTGTGTTTCAGCTGAAGTGAAGTCGGTGTCAGTGATGGAGGGTCATTCGGTCACACTACACAACAATGTTACCAACATACAGGGAGGGGATGTGATAGAGTGGCTGTTTGGACCTCAAGAGACTCGTATAGCTACGATCTATACAGATTCCTGGGAGACGGATGTTCATGATGGGATGTTCAGAGACAGACTGCAGGTGGACGATCAGACTGGATCTCTCACCATCACAGACATCACAACTCAACACTCTGGACTTTATCAAATGACTTTCATCAGCAGCAGCGGCTACATTAGAGAGCCCTCATACAGATTCAATGTTACTGTCTATGGTGAGTAGTCCAAGAAGAAATAAGTCTTAGACTCTGCTATTTCCGTTTTTGTAAGCTCACACTGATCTTTCATTCGTGGTCATTTTTAACCCACAGAACATGTCCAGTGTTTCAGTTTCACTGAAGGCGTGATCCGATTGGTCCTCTCCGCTCTGGTGGGCGTGGCCACTGTTGCAGTTGTGTGGTATGAAATCAGATCCGGAAGAGCTGAACAGAATCGTAGAGATCGGACAGACTAATGAGTGTGACAAATAAAGATTTGCGTTTTTCTGTTTTTACGCAGAGAATGTCAAATGTCAAGAAAAACTTAAAACAGTTAGACATAGTGTACATATCAATATATGGACAGATTCACTCACACACACACACACACACACACACACACACACACACACACACACACACACACACACACACACACAAAACAAGTTCATTCTATTCCAATAAATAACTCATCTAGATTGTCATTGAATTGTAATTATTATCAATGTCTCAAATATTCATATTTGTGACCCCGGACAACAAAACCAGTCTTAAGGATCAATTGTTCAAAATTTAGATTTTTACATCATCTGAAAGCTGAATAAATAAGCTTTCTATTGATATATGGTTTGAAATCTAGGGTCGCTAAAAGCTAAACATTGATAAAAATTGCCTGTGAAGCTGTTAAGCAGGCTGTTGCTTAGAAGAAACAGGTTTGTTTCAATGCTCTCTATTGTCTTACCGCTGTATGATGTTGTGTTAGTTCTGTAGATGTGTTTCCGGCCATTTTTGTTGGTGGTTTTGCTACATCCACTCACAAAGATAAACTTTGACATATTTACTGTAGGAAATGTACAAGATATCTTCATGTAACATGATCTTTGCTTAATACCCTAATGATTTTGGGCATAAAATAAAAATCGACCATTTGGACCCATACTGCGTATTTTGGGCTATTACTACAAAAATTCTCGTGCAATTTAAGACTGGTTTTCTGATCCAGTGTCACATTGATGTAGAATAAACATTGTGCATCTGCATGTCTCTGAAGTTTCAACTTTAGCTTCACTGTGTTGTGTGTTGATACGTCACAGCTCATTTATCGTTTCAATTCAAGACTGCCAATCTCACATTATCTTTCTGTTACAGCTCATTGTGTTTGCTCTCACCTCTAAATAAGCTCACATTTGGAAGAGTTTCCAAACCGCTCCGCCTATGGGTTTAAATGTAAACTATTGTCCTGCCACCATGTATTGACATTGCATCACTTGTATTGTAATACAGTACTTCTTCCAGATGTATCATCACATTGTAATGCACGTCAGTAAGAGGATGGCTAGAAGTTCTGTTTTCTATCTTTGCTCTACAGCGATTACATCAAAATAATCCAGAACTGAAAACATGACAACATGAGCACGCCGGTTTAAACTCACATATTCACCAAAACGTTGTTTCAAATGTGGTCAGTGAGCATTTTGCCTCAGTTTGCAAATGAATGTCAACTTCAACCGAAAGCACAAGTGGTGTAAAATAGGCAGCAAAATAAGTAATAGCAAGATGGATGTCAACGCCTTCATGTAAAGTGAACAGAGAGTGCGGACAGACTCAACATAATACTGATGATGTCCAGCATTAGGTTCTCTAAAAATTATTAACATAAAATCAGAAAACAAACATTTCAACAGCTCATTGCAGTCGAATGTGAGTGACAGAAAAAGTTTGTTACACACACAGACAGAAATGTGTGAAAAGTGTTAAATGTTTCCCAGCAGTACTGTCCTGTAACTTCCTGTTACTACAATACATGCAGCACAAACCAAAGAATTGTATTTCTCTGTCATCACTTCTTGACAGAAGAGAAATTTGGTCTGTTTGTTGATGTGGCGTTTTATCGTTTCTTTGTGTTCTTTTTCATTCTTAAATAAAACAAATATTGCTACTGAATGTCGTTAGAATTGTATTTGGTGCTTTTCATAGAGATTCTGGATTGGACATGTACATTTTATAGTTTTATTTCATTAACACTGCATATATGAATTTATAGTCCGTCTGATATTTGACCTGTATTTTGACTCGCATAACTTTATATGTTTCTTATAGTCAATGTTTTCTTGTACAGCGGCTTTGTAACAATGAAAATGGTAAAAAGCGCTATATAAATAAACTTGCTTTTTTATAAAATGATTATTTTCAGAATTCAACATTTGTTTTTGACTCGTTCTCTCTTATCTTCTCATTTTACTTGTCTTGTACGCTCACTTGAGTGTTTGCTCTTGACTGGTTTTCACTTTTGTCTTGCTTTGTTGGTTTGTCTTGTGTATCGTGTGCATGCTCCTGCCATCTTTCGTGTTCTCTGAATGCTTTAATAAGTGTTTTGACTGTTGCCTCTGAGTACAAAATGGGACGGTTATGCTCTGTTATGAAATTTCTCTCATCCTGAGTGAAAGGGTGTATCTTATTTTGTCTATGACATTGTTTTTGTGTGGGTCACTACTGAACTTAAGTATTTGGAGATAGAGTAGAGAAGAGATTTACCGATGATTTCGTTGGCATTTATATTTACACAAACGCTCCAATTGTTGATCCTTTATCTTATTTCACATGTTTTCCAGCTTGTCTGCCCGTTATCATCAGTTACTGTCCACAGAATCCCCCATCATCATCATCATTATCATCATCATCATTATCATCATTCTCAACATGTGTGTTGCTGTGTTCAGTGATGAATGTGTCACATGATGTGAGCGTCTCCTGGTACAAAGGAAAGAGTTTATTGTCCAGCATCAGTGTGTCTGATCTCAACATCAGACTCTCTCTTCCTCTGGAGGTGTAATTTCAAGACAACAACACATACAGATGTGTCATCAACCATCCCATCACAAACCAGAGTCAACATCACTGATGTCTGACAGATGTGTTCAGGGGAGTCACAGGTGATGTTTGTGTTTATTCATTCAGCCGATCATTTCATCTTTTTCCCCTCAGGTTGTCTCAACTATTCTTATACTGTTAAAGCTGTGATCCGATTGGTTGCCTCTGCTCTGGTGGGCGTGGCTGCTGTAGGTGCTCTTGTTGTTCTGATTTATTACATCAGATCCAGAAGAGCTGAAGGGCAAAGATCATAGATCATCTCCAAACACACTTCACATGGAGCTCCAGGTTTGCATCCTGGCTGGAGTGAAATGTATACATCGAATGACTTTTTTATTGTTTTGTCTTCTCAAAACGTGCTTTTTTATTATGTGCTTATTTGTCTTTAATCTTAGTTTAGGGTGATTTAAGGGAGTTTCAAACGCCACCCAGTGGTTGAACATCATAAACTGCTTCCCTTTTCATTTTTAGTGCTCGCTCATAAAATTATGTTGACGATATAATCACAACTAAATCTTTTTTTTTTTTGTATCGTGTGTAGTAGTGCGTACTGTTCAATGGCATTTTAAACTTGATTTACAAATGGATAAAGAAAAGCATTTGACAAAACGTCAAAGACAAACAATTGGCAAATAGAAAGAGAAAAGCATTTGGCAAAATGTGCATTTAAAATGTTTTATTAATGAACTTTTATTGTTAAATTTTTCTACGTTTTAAAACATGCAATTCTAAAATAAGAAAGCTATAATAAACACAATAAATGGGGAATTAAACATGTGTATTAATACACATACTGTTATTACAATATCTATACAAATAATTGAATGTTGGTGAGATAAACAATTAATGTAAATAAATCAAATAAATGGTCGGAGAAATGTTTTTTGAACAGAACGCTAAAAGCGTTTAGTGAACGCGCATGCGCGGGCAAGACCCGCCCACCGACGTCCTTTCATTAACGTGTTGTTGTGAAAAACAAGTTGCTACTTCGGGTTTAGCTTCTCACACATTTAATAATTTATTTACGTCGTATTTTAAAAGCGACATGTCTATTTATACACATATTTATTTCCGCATTTATTTATTTATTTATAGTGTTTCGTCCTCCATACTATTGGTCCTCCGTAATACTCTGTATTAGAAACGCAGTTACAAATGTATAAAATAATACATAATATTAATCAACCTGCTTGTCAATATATTTAATCAACCTGCTTGTTTTATGACACGTTATATCAAACATTCACCGCGTTTAGAACGCGCACGCAAACCACGTGACCGAGTAGACGCGACGCGTCAACTCGTGGTCCCCTCCGATTGGCCGAGCGCGCGTCCAATGAGCATCAGCCATCTGTGCAGGAAGAAACACGGCGATATTCCGGAGTCCTCGAGCAGAATTCATTATTATAAGAAGATCTTTCATTGAATAAAGATCCTTTAAAACACGACAACATGAGGATCGCGGTCGCGGTGTGTGTTGTTTTTGCAGTGACTCTCAGTGTCGACGCGGCCGTGTATTTTAAAGAACAATTTCTGGACGGAGGTAAATGTGACTTTCATGTTGCGTGACATCATTTATAATGTTACATTGTGTTCGTTTCGGCGAGATCAAAGATGTCTGGGTGTGATTTCTATATAGTTTGTCTTTTTGTAAGTTACTTTAATGCGTGTTTAGTCGATCATGCTGTTACATTTGACGTATGTAATCCTTTCATGTACTGCATTTCAATTCAAGAATGCATATGCACATTTTTGAGAGTTTGCATTATGGATGAAGTATTTTGCATTATGGTTATTTATATAGTTTTATGAATAAAGGCTTTAAATGGACGAGTGATGGATGTTTTTGCATTCACTTCAAGGCAGTACATTCACTGGCTACCGACTTCACTCATAAAGCCTTCAAGGGTTTAGACCCTACCAACCCAACAGAGCTTCTATCACACTACAAGCCATCACGCTCTCTAAGATCTCAAAACTCTTTTGATAACACCTAGAATAACTAAATCCATCAAAGGGGGTCGAGGTTTTCTTATACCTAAACTCTGGAACAGCCTTCCTGATACTATTCGAGGATCAGACACACTCGCTCAATTTAAATCTAGATTAAAGACACATCTTTCACTTGATGCAAAATATGCTAAATAAATGACCGGGAGACTGCTGACATTACATGTTATTTACTAGATTAATTTAACTTACTATATAAAACACCATGTTGTGTGTTTGACCTTTTTTGTGTTTTAAGGTTTCTATTTTTCCCTGTAAAGCTGCTTTGGAACAATGCACAAGTTCTGTGATTTATTAAAAAAATGTATTGACGTGGAAGTAATTTCTCCCAATTGACTTGTTTTAAAGTTTCATTAAAACGTATTGAAATATATTTCAGATGGTTGGAAAAGTCGATGGGCTGAATCCAAACACAAGTCGGACTACGGCCAGTGGAAGCTCACCTCAGGGAAATTCTACGGCGATGCTGAGCTCGATAAAGGTGAGCGCTTGTGTCCTTTTTACATGCTCAATGGAGCTTAAAGGTTTATGCAAATGACACCTGCAGAGATAATGCAAAATAGGATCATTTTTGTGGTGTAATGTAGTATACAACTGGTCTCTCCAGGTTTGCAGACCAGTCAGGACGCCCGCTTTTACGCCCTGTCCACCCGCTTTGACTCCTTCAGTAATGAGGGTAAAACCCTGGTGGTCCAGTTTACGGTGAAACACGAGCAGAAGATCGACTGCGGTGGTGGTTACGTCAAGGTCTTCCCTTCCGACCAGGACCAGGCTGATATGCACGGAGACTCCAGATATTACATCATGTTCGGTAAGTCTCTAATGTTGACATAACGGAACAGGTTTGTGTGGGAGGAGGCGTGTAGACGGGGCTCCAACAATTGAAAGAGATTGTAAACTTGTGAACTTTCTTGTAGGACCTGACATCTGTGGCTACAGTACCAAGAAAGTCCACGTCATTTTCAACTACAAAGGACAAAACCATCTGATCAAGAAAGACATCAAATGCAAAGTATGTTCTGCGTCAGTTGTAATTGTATCTCCGTTGATTTCGTTTAAACAAGGTTTTAAGTCTCTAACCATTCTCCACCCAACAGGACGACGAACTGACGCACCTGTACACGCTCATCCTGCGGCCGGACCAGACCTACGAAGTGAAAATCGACAACGAGAAAGTGGAATCGGGCTCCCTGGAGGAAGACTGGGACTTCCTGCCGGCCCAAAAGATCAAGGATCCAGAAGCTAAGAAGCCCGAGGACTGGGACGATCGGGCCAAAATCGACGATCCAGAGGAGACCAAACCTGAGGTGAGCTTCAGACTTATACCTTTAGTCAACGGTGGAAATTCTGCTTTGCAACAGTGTATATGAACTATACTCATTCTGTTTAGAATTGGGATAAACCCGAGAATATTCCCGACCCTGATGCTATGAAACCAGACGACTGGGATGAGGACATGGATGGAGAATGGGAACCACCGATGATCCCCAATCCAGAGTACAAGGTATCACAATATCAAACAACAATCAACAGATCTCCAGAAATGCGTGAGAGAGAATTAAGCTCAACGTTGTGTCTTGAGTCGTAATGAAAATGTGATTCTTGAGTCTTAATATATCTGACTGACTTCCATGTGTTTGTAGGGCGAGTGGAAACCCAAGCAGATCGATAACCCGGACTACAAAGGCCTGTGGGTTCACCCGGAGATCGACAACCCTGAATACAGCGCAGACGACTCCATTTACAAATTCGACAACATTGGAGTTATCGGACTTGATCTTTGGCAGGTGCGTTCAGAGGAAGTCAACGTGTATAAATAAAAAGCTTTATCCTAGTTTGTGTTATTGCACACTTTTTAAACATCAACAGCCAATCAAAATATTATTAATGTGTATATAAAAACGGAACATTCGGATGCCATCAACCAGCAACTTTGACTATGTGGGACATTATGGGACTTTAGAAGACAATAAAATTGTATATTATGATTTGATCATTTTTCTTGGATGGTATTAAAACAAACCGATTCTCCTCACAGGTGAAATCCGGAACCATTTTTGATAACTTCCTCATAACCGATGATGTTCAAGAGGCTGAGAAATTTGGCACCGACACTTGGGGAGTGACAAAGGTAAGAGCTTTCATCCAGCGTTGACCGTGTGCTTGTTTATATGATGAATCTCTGTGCTGTACCTCTTACTGGTTTCATTTGTATGTTACAGGGGCCAGAAAAGAAAATGAAGGAGCAGCAGGAAGAGGAAGAGCGGAAAAAGAGCGAGGAAGAGGAAAAGAGCAAAAAAGATCAAAATGAGGAAGAGGATGATGATGAGGCAGACGAGGATGAACACATAGAGGAACCTTCAGAGGAGGGTGAGGGCGAGGAGGAGGAAGAGGAGGAGGAGGATGCGCCCACTAAAGACGAGCTGTGAAGCAGATTTTATTTGACCTGATGTCTCAGATTGAGCAGAATCTAATCTGATTGGTTGATTTTTCTTTATGGTGTGTTTTTTTGGCCCCGCCCCCCACATGTTAGTTCATATGTGTCCATAACTTAAAGATTTATTTTGATTCTGCTGCTAGAAGCTCCACCCCCCGCCTTCAAAATAAGAGCTAAGAAATGTTAGACTAATAAATGTTTGGGTTACCTGTTCGTCTGAGGGGAAATTCTAGTGTCGTTTGTTGGATTTGCACTTTTTAAAATAAATGATTTATTTTTAAATGGGCGTCTTGACTTATTCTTCATCTTTGAAGATTTGTATATTATTTTTCTTAATTTGGGTAATTGTGTGCATATAGAAAAATAATGTGTTTAAGTCAAATAATTGTGATATTTCTGAAGGCCTAAATAAAATAAAATATATTACTTTACAAATATATATATATATGAACAAATAACACAGTATAAAAAATAATTAAGTTTACAGATTCAGAGACTGGTCAGTAAGTTTATTTTTTCTAATTTCTAATATAATAAGTTTAGTTCACGGAAATTTCATATGATGAATGAAACCGAGTAAAATATATATTTTAATGTTTATTAAACTTGGCACATGAGTTTATAAAATTAAACAGACTTTTCACTTTTCTCTCCAAAATGCATTGCTTTTAAAAACTAACCATTGTTGGTCACACTTTACAACAATAAAACAACGATCATTTTATTATTGAAATATTATCGTCATTTTCCATTGCAAACAACAAACCGTTGTTTTATTATAGTAAACCTAGTGACCGTGTTTGTGACGAATTGATGTCCGTTTCTGTAATCAAAATTAAAAATCATTTGAATATAATTGAACTACTAAAGAGGTTTTGAGTTCCCTTACGAGATTGAACAAGTCTGAAAGTGTCTTGTCCCGCTCAGCAAGTAGATGGCGTCTTTCCATAACATCTCGAGATCAGGACCATCATCACATCTCCAGAAGACCGCTGAGTCACATCTCCACGCGCACTCACCGCGGACGCTTTCTCCACGAGACTCCCGGTCGGACACGATGCTGACGATCACGCTGAAAACCCTGCAGCAGCAGACGTTTAAAGTGCACATAGACGAGGAGCTGACGGTAAGCGTGCGCGGCCGTGGCCCTGTAAACACGGGCACGGCGGGCTGGGAAACGCCGCGGCCTCCGCCGGCGTTGATACGTGCGGACCGTCATTGGTGGGACTTTGTGAAACGTTACTTTGTGATCGAAAAATGTCATTTTGTGACAGCCGCTGTTGTTCTAAAGCGTTACATTGTCACGTGACTGAAAATGTTACTTTGTGACGCACAGCTGTCACTGTAGCGTGTTACTTTGTGACGTGCAGTCGTCGTTACGATGTTACTTTTTTATATACAGTGGTGTCGAAAAGTCTCCAATTTTGCAAACAGTTTCAATTGAATTCACTTGAGTCTATTTTCTTTCGTTTTGGGCATAATAATTAATCAATTGTATTACAGCTAAATGTTTTAATTGCAGGTAAAAGCTCTTAAAGAGAAGATCGAGGCAGAAAAGGGAAAAGATTATTTTCCAGCCGCTGGTCAAAAACTAATCTATGCAGGTTTGTCTTCTGAGAGTTTCTGTGTATTGTTATTGTTCATATATATACTCTATATTTCACTAAGATTTCAAATACTTGAAACAGGTAAAATATTGAATGACGACATACCTCTTAAAGAATACAAAATGGATGAGAAGAACTTTGTAGTGGTAATGGTTACAAAGGTAAGATTGTTTCATTTCTCATCATTTATCACATCATTTATTAGAACATTCAAGCCGGTAGACCATCCGGGAGGTTTATGGGTACCTGTTACAACATGCTACGTTCAACAGTGACAACCATTGGCAGGTTTCTATAGTTCTCTGTGCAGTTGTATTTTTGTCTCTTCAGCCTAAATCTGCATCACCTCCTCAAGCTGCTCCTGCCGTCACCCCAGCTTCAGTTAGCATCCCTCTCGCAGAACTCTCCGTCCTTTCACCGTCACCCCCTGACGATCCACCTGCGGTCCCTGCAGTGCCTGTATCGACCCCGGCTCCTGACCGTGCGGAACCAGCACCATCCGTGGAACCGCCCGCTCCACCCGTCACAGCGCCCCCTGTGGCCTTAGATGTCGGTGCAGAGGCCTCAGAACCGGTTGAAGTGACCCCAGATCCAGTTCCCCTCCTAGAGGAGGGGACCCAGGCCATTGCCCAATCAGAGGCCAGGTGAGCCTAAAACATATTTTGTTAGGTTTTGAAACTTTGTAAATGTTTGCTGAAAAGTCAGTGAAATTCAAAATATATTAGAAAATTACACAGTTACTTAAATGGTCAATAGCTGTTAACTAAACATTGGGTCTGTTTTCTGCAGTTTCGTGGATGAACTGGGTCTGCTTGAAGCCGCTGCTTCAATACTAGGTATGTTTGGGGGGGATTTCTTTAAAAAACAAAATAATAATAAAAAAAGGTTAATGTGACTTCTTTCTATTATCGCTTTTATCCATCAGTTACAGGTCAAGCGTATGAGAATTTAGTGACGGAGATCATGTCCATGGGTTACGAGAGAGAACAGGTGATCTCCGCCTTACGAGCGAGTTTCAACAATCCGGACCGTGCGGTGGAATATCTGCTTACGGTGAGAGTTAATAAACAAATTAACTTAAAAGTTTTGCGAAAAACTAACCATAGTGTGATGTGTTTCAATGAGAGAAGTATTGATGTGTAAAAGGGTGATGTATGTTCCTGAAGGGTATACCCACAGAATCCGAGCAACCACCCCAGGAAGTCGTGCAAACCGCCCCCGTGTCTACCCCCGCCCCCGTGTCTACCCCCGCCCCCTCAGCACCACAGCGACCTCAGCCGCCACCTGCTGCAGCCGGTGAGGCACATTTGTTCCTTCCTTAAAGAAACAGACAAATGATTCGTCCTCGGCTCCTCGCGGCAGCTGATACATTCCTTCTAATTCGGTATAAATATAATTTTGGCAGCACAGCTGATGGCTGTGAACAAAATAAAAGAAGAACTGGTCCCTGGTATTGTCTGAGGCTGGAAATCTCAGAAATGGTGGTGCTCCCCGGGTCTAAGAAATAAAGACCATAAAGATTCTATTGACATCAGAATGTGTTGTTGCGGACAGGCGAACGAAAATTTCCTTTATCAAACATTTGCTTGATTTGGTACACCGCAACCTTGGACCAGACTCCTGTACAGCCCTTTCTATCCTGTGAACAGGCGCAGGGTCGGGATCTGCGCAGACGTCAGAAAACCCGCTGGAGTTCCTGCGGAACCAGCCGCAGTTCCAGCAGATGCGACAGATCATCCAGCAGAACCCCGCCCTCCTGCCTGCACTGCTGCAACAGCTGGGTCGAGACAATCCGCAACTCCTGCAGGTGGGTGGAGCTTAACACATCACATCTTGAGAGTCGATCTGGATGGTGGACATACGTAGGCCTAACGTTCATACGTTTTTGCAGCAAATTACGCAGCACCAGGAGCGGTTCGTACTCATGCTGAACGAGCCGCACGTCGGGGAGGCGGGAGCTGCGGAAGCCGTGGAAGCCCACAGCGCACCACAGACAAACTACATCCAGGTCACGCCACAGGAGAAGGAAGCAATCGATAGGGTTTGTGATTAATCGTGAATTTTAGCGCAACCTAAAAATGTCCATTTGACATATTTTTGTTTGGTTGCGTGTGATTGTTTTCTCTTTTCTCTTGTAGTTAAAAGCTCTTGGTTTCCCAGAGGGACTCGTCATTCAAGCGTATTTCGCCTGCGAGAAAAACGAAAACCTTGCTGCCAACTTCCTGCTCCAACAGAACTTCGACGACGAGTAGCTGCAGCAGGACGCGAGGACACTTGGGGCGACAGAGAGCGCGAGCGTTCGGCCGCATGTTGCGTGTGTGTGTGTGCGTGCGTGAATAGGTGTTACGAGTAGAAAGCCTACGGTCTTACGTGATGGTTATCATGGAGTCGCGACAGAAGCTTTATTTTTGTTTCCTCGGTAGGGAGGGGCATGTTGTCTGTCTGGTTTTTGCTGCTAAGTATACGTTGCGTATCGAGTGTTTATGCATCAGAGGTAGACTAAAACTCTGCAAAAAGTCGTCATTATCATGATCAATTTCTCACCTTTATCTGAAACTCTTCATACATTTATGAGGTATTATATGTGTTACATACAGATGTTAGTCAGGGTACTTTGTCCCGAATAAAAACCAAAGCTTCGCGGAATAGTATGTCATAGTCTATCCCGGTTTTTTATGTTCAAATAGTTTGTTTTGCTTTTTAACTTTGTTTCCAACAAGACTTTGTGGAGCAAAAAGTGTGCAGTGGTAACTGTATGATCCGTGATTCTGAATGGTGCCCAAAATGCTGCAATAATCGTTGCTGTTTTATTTAGTGCGAACAGAATGTGGTTTGGTGTCTTTAAAACCTCATGATATATGCAGACTTGTGAAGTGATTTGAGTACTTTTTGCATATTGGAGCAGTGGAGAGAAATCGTCGTGCCAAATCACAACTGGAAAACGGCCAGAACGAAGGCTGAAAACATGACTGCAATGCTTAAAATGTTCTCTGAATAGGCTATATTTGACCTCAAACATGTCCCAGGGAAGTTTTGCTTAGAAGTTTTATTGAGGTAGAAAAGGAGTCTGCGTGTATTGAAGAAATTGCGTCCTGTTTACACTGTGTGATGCGCTTCTCATTTGAGCGTTTTATATTATTTTCTCGCGTGGTGGGATTTGATGTGTGGAAAGTGGAAGATTTTGGTCTGTAAATGCCTGAACTGGCTGGATGATGAATGTATTGTTTCAGTGCTGTGTGAAATAAATCGCTTTTACAAAGCTGACCATAAAGTGTCTCGTGAGAAATTGCTTCAGCTCCAAGTGCACATCGGCAACGCAAGTTATTATTAGTGTTGGGTATCGAGAACCGGTTCCAAACGTCAAAGAGTATTTTACAGTTGTATCTGTCTGCCAGGACCTGCGACAAGGACCTTTATCTCATTACGCATGCGCGCATCTCATTACCATCGGCGCTATGTACGCAGCAAACGATCAAAAGTTTGGAAAAGCTTTGTGTAAAAAGACGATAGCATTGACACGTGCAATACGTCTGGTAAATATATTTCTGTGTGAGGGGGTGTTAAATGGTTAAATTTAACTTTTGTAAATGCTTCCTTGTTATTCCTTAATGGAGGTGTTGTTTATTTCATTATTTGACGAATTGTCACAGTTACAGACTACTCGTTAGCTTGTTTTCTTTAACTATTTTCTAGTTTTTCTCTCCCCCACAAATAGTGAAATCGGAAGAGAGAATCGATAAGAACCGGATTCGATATGCTGAAATTAAAACGATACTTAGTTGCATATAAAAACAATCTAAAATGTTTCAAAGGTCGTTTTGCGAATGCATGAATCCATAATCGAATCGTCTGCATGATTTTAAACGAAGAAAACTTTGGAAATATCATCATTTATACAACTGATTCGTTTACCAGATGCTTTTACAGGACGCAATCCTGTGATGAAAGAGCTGGACTCTACAAAACTTCAGCCGCTATTAGATTATTAATGATAATCTTAAATCTAACTTTTTTATTTTATTTCGCCTTCTTGTTCAACCTCTGTCGAGCTCGCCACCGTTTGTATACTGTTTTTCACTGGCCGGGGGGCTGCTAGGATTTTATAGTCTTATTTAATAAACACTGCATATAGGAATTTATAGTCTGTCGGATATCTGACCTGTATTTTGACTTGCATGACCTTTTATGTTTTTCTTACAGTCAATGTTTGCTTGTACAACAATGAAAATTGTAAAAAGCGCTATATAAATAAAGCTATCTTGACTTTTATCCCAAACGTTTCTCAAACGAGAGAGTAAGAAAGAGATTCTACAGGTGGTTTAAATCTTTTTGGTTGTCCTACACCGACCCCTTGTGGTGTGGTCACAGTATTGCATCACGCGCGTATGTACAGTATTACATTGAGATTCAGGGTTTTCAGCGCATTTACACATTTGGCTGATGGTTCAATGCAAAACGACTTTAGAATGCATTTATTTTATATTTTTTATCAGTATTTGTGTCAGTACGTTTTGTCACAGTTGCGAACATGTTCTACCCATTGAGCTACAGGAGATATCCTCTACCAACACAAGGTATTACGTCTTTACTATATTTACTATGTTTATGTACCGTCCAATAACTTAAATCTAAAATACAAAATGTGAATGTGTATATATATAAAAAAAAACGGTATCCGTCCGCGCAGGATATAAGCTACTCCTCGTTAGTATAGTGGTCAGTATCCCCGCCTGTCACCCGCGGGCCGGTCGTGGATAGGTGGCATTCACTGACAGCCAATCAGATTCAAGCTTTTCTCTTATTGTCCCAGGTCCTTGACAGCCAATCAGATTGTTTCACATCTTTTTTTATGTTCGCTTGCATGGGGTTCGAATCCCACTCGAAGCAAAACTGAAAACATTGTTTTAAAAACATTTGTGAGTTTTTTATGACATTTAAGCACCCTTTTAAAATTTAGAAATAATGACAAAGTATTAGTATTAAAATGATTAAAATTAAAGTTGGGTTAAATGAAAATGTTTCTAGAATATATTCATTAATGGTGCTTTATTTATCATATCTTTAACCAAAATGTTTGAAAACTCTATTCTTATGAACATTAATTTGTAACAAAAGGTTATTTGAAATGTAAATGTTGATATTCATAACAAAATATTCTTTATATCAGTGTTGAATTGGTTTTATATTGTTTTCATCACTATATCCTTTTAGATTTTTGGTCAAATTGACATAAAATAATAATTTTCGCAGCACTAAATGTGAATGCATTCATGAAGAGTATTTGTATTTAAACTCCAATTACAATACATATGTAATAGCACTACAAAGGTAAGAGACATCTGTAAATCAAGTATATTTTACTTCATGTTGAAAATATTTGCCAATAATTTGTGTGTATATAAATATAAAACACAGAGTACAAGATAAGTGCTTTTTTTAGATAGTTTTTATTTTCTTAACAATTTAAAAGGCAAAACAAACAAGCAAAACATATTTACATGTGGAAAATTCTTATTTACTTTTTCCAGAAACCCATCTCTGTCTTTCCATATTGTAAAATGTAGACTTTTGAAAGTCTTTCCAGGTCATCTCTTTCTCCATACCCTGCTCTCTGTATATGGAAAAGACTTTAGCAGGACAATAAACATATTTCCCAGCAATTCCAGGAAAGCCCGCATGTATGTGTGGACTGTTTGGACCTTGTTTGAGTTCCATTTTACAAAACCTACACAGGCGACCTACATGCGGAGATTCAGGCATTTTTCGTTTTTGCTGTCCCTTCTCTTCCACCCTTTTTTTTGTGTCATCCAGTTCTCTTTGGAAGAACTCTGTTTCCATAAAATCTTTAAAAGGCATTATGGGATTTGTCAGCCCTTCACCACTATAAGCCTTAAAAACCTTGGTGGAACAGTAGAAGTACCTAACAGGTCCTTGCTGGTAAAAAAAATGGATTGAGGAGCCATCACTTTCATAGCGAGACTTGGGCTGTCCGCAGGCAACACAAGTCTTCGTCTGTTTCTTTTTTTGTTCTGGTTGTTTTTGTTGCTGTTGATGCTTCTCCATAATACCCTCAACGATCCTCTCAATGGTTGCGTGTGAAAGTGGTGTGGTCAGAGCAAGTGCTGGTGGGTTTACAACTGCAGGATTAATTGTATTCACTGGCACACTAGTAGTCTCGCTCCCCTCTGTCAGAGAGTGCCACAGTCGTTGTGTCTGAAGTAGTTTTTCAGGAGAAGTATTTAACGAAGAACTGGTGTTTAGCAGTTTGGCCAAGTGCTTGACATACTGAGCTATGTGCAGTTTTGTAGTAGGATGGAGCATGCTGTTGGGATTAGTACTGGAGTTATGGACCATTGCTGCATACTCATGATCCACAAGTTTAAGCATATCCTTCTTCCCATGATGTTCAGTAAGCAGGTTGTCAATTGCCTCCTTCATTGGCGTTGTCCACCGTTTGTGGTCTAGCACAAATACCCTTCCACCAGTCGTATCAGCAGATTCTACAACAGCAGCAGCAGAAATACTTTTTTCATCAAGGTGTACTTTTAGCAAGTATTTATTTTTATGTGTAAAGAAAAAGGGCATTTTAAGCATGACACTGTTCATATGTGAAATGTTTACCTGGTTTAGGCTGAAGATCCTCATCAGCACCATGGCATGAGGACAGCAAGGGGGCAGGCAAAGTGGTAATGGATCCTAGAGGAACAAAACAGCATTAATATAGTCACTTTAAAGACATTAAGTGTATGATAACATCCTATATATTCTTTAAAAAAAGGTTTACCTGAATCTGGCTGCGGATCAAGGTCAGATGAAAGGTATCGCGCCCTGGCAGTTGATGGACTGCTTTGCACGGGAGGATCTAAAGGCAGGTCAGTTTTGCTCCTGTGCTTTTCCCAATCTAGCACAACAGTGCGACATCCAGGTTCCACATAGTCTAGCCCAAACCTCTCCCCAGAATCCTTGCTGGACACTAGAAGAGCAGGATACTTGGGCATTCCTAAAACCCTTTCTGACGCAGTATTGAGATCAGCGATCAGGGATGGATCAAACACACCAGGAAGCCGAACACCTGGTGATTTCAGGTCCACCAGGCGCTGAAAGTTCCAACGTGCCACTCCGATCATGCCCTGGGCTTGAAACAACTCAGAGGAAACACGTGTGCCGGTGACCCACTGAGCCTGGTGGAAGTGGTAGCCCTCCTGCTGTGATGTGCCTCTTATTGGAACCCAGACATCAACTTTGGCTCCCTCACCCTGGACGTGATTAAGCTGCAGTGTCCCACCATGCCTATACAGGATCCCACCTGCCACTTCAGGGTCACTCAAACAGCCCCTCAAGATATGGACACGCTGAATGCGCCATGTCTTCAGCATAGAGGGCTTGTAGAGGGGAACACCATTTGGATCAGCCGCTAAATGAAAGTGCTGCATGACCCCCTCAACCCTTTTGAGAAGTTCTTGAGGAGCCGGAATCTTTGTCCTGCAGTGCTCCCGAATGTGCTGCTTGGTGGGGTTGGCTGGCTGAATACCGCAAAACGCATAGGCATTCTTGAGCTTGATCAGGTCTTCTTGATCCACCACACAGAAAGCAGCAGACAGGAACTGGGTGAAGGAGCTGTACAAAGCATGATGCTCGGAAACACACTCCCTGTGAAAGCGCCTCATGCAATGAAACAGGTCAAGCTTGACATTGATGTGCTGATTGAAGCGAGACCTGGATGCACATGCATTTTGCAGCTCACCAGAAGTGGCCTCGGCAATAGCAGCCTCAGCAGTTCTCCAAGCATCCCAGTTGAGATGTTCTCCTGAGTGTAGATCCGGCACTCTGAACGCTGCGCAGCAATCCCTGAAACAGAAAGAAGATATTTTTTAATTATAGTATAATTAAATTAAATTGTAGGATAATTACATATTAAAACTTCTGTATTAATCGGTCTAAACAACAGGTTATGAGTAAAAAGAATGTCCACAGATAGTGAATTGCGAGTATGTTTAAAGAAATGCAGGCAAACGATTGCATGATTCAAATGACTCACCTGTCCACCCAATGGTACTTTGCCTTTTCCACTCCTGCAATGTTGTACCGGTTTGCTAGGCCCTCATACATGTGTTCCAACGACCTTTCCGTCTCGGACTGCACCATCACCCAAGAAAGGATCATCCAGTTCTCGTTCATGGTGGCGTAAGATGACATTGTGCCAGAGGTAAATGTAACTTTCCTTGCCACTTTCCGAGTGTGGTCAGAACGTAAAGCCTGCCCAAAGGTGCCCTGCAGGAGCTTTCTAATAGCTACCTCTTGCCGCTTGTACTCATAAAGGAGGCAGTCAGTGAGGTAGTGGGCAGACACAGAGATTCCATTCCATCCATCAGGATCATCATACTCGCCAAAGGGAGCAGGCTTGGTCTCAGTTCTTAGGAATCCTGTAATGGTTTTCTGTCCGTACATTCCAGCTTCAGAATCCAGGACATTCTGGCAACTGAGGAGGTAGGCAAAATCAGCACGTTCAAATTTCAGGTGCATCATTTCATTCACCTGGTTGGCCATGTCCGTGGGTGACTTTCCAGTACGCCGCAGCTCATCCATTACAGATTTACAGATGGCCTTCTTGTAAGTAAGAATTGCTGGCAATACATTTGTAAACCTTTTGGGGAGCTTTTCCAGCCACTGTGGGTTGTCTGCATACCACCTTTTCTTGCAGACTTTGCAGCACAGCCGAGATGAGAAGAGGTAGTACTGACCTGTGATGCCCACGATCACACGAGGTCTACCAACTCCTGCACACGTGACCTGTGCTTTGCTACACCCCGCAATGCATGGTAGAGCATAGTTAGTTTTCAGTCTAGCCATCAAGGTGTCATTTTCAGGTTTCCAAATAAAAAAAGGATGAAGCTGAAAATATTTGGCTGACGGCAGATCAGAGACTGTGTCTATCAGCTCAGGTTGAGGAGGTAAACGCCACAATGACACTGTCTTCATGGGGTTGCTCACAGGACGAGAGCCTGGCCACAGACCCATGGATTCCAGCTCGGTCTTCATCCAGATCCTCTGTTGATGAGAACACTTCCACTGAGGCGTGTCTCTATCGTATCCGGGAAGCTGTGGAGCAGGAACTCTAGGAAGGGTTGGTGTGCCTGGGTGTTTAAAAAATTTGAATATAATAAAGTATTGCCACAGATATTAAATATGGTAATCACTATTATATCCACAGAATACTATCTTACTTTGCACTGTCTGTCGCATAGGTGGTGGGACGCACACAGAAGGATGAGGAGCAGAGGAGCATGGTTCTGAAAGCACAAAAACAATAATTAAAGCTGTTCTAAACAAAGTAAAACACAACATAACACTATGTGATGATGTCTCTATAAATTCCAAACCTAGAAATGATTCAACGGATATATATCTAATGCAAACAGTTCTTACCATCTTTGTCACGTTCCTCAAAAGAAAGTGTCCTGCACGCTCGAGAGATACTGCTCTCTGCTGAAGAGAGACACATTGTAAAAGAGGTATAATCTATGATTCAATGTATCCATAAACTTGACATTAAAACACACCTGTCGCTGAAACACCTTTCATTTGTGTGGAAGCTGATGGTTCTTGCACAAGAAACATCAGCTCTTTAGGAAGGGGCACAGGTGTTTTCAGTATTGGCACAGCTGGTGCTTTAAAAAGGAAGACACAAAAAAATGTCAATTCAAAGTTATAAAGACGACAATTATATGATCAGAGAGGCATAAATAAAATGTCTTTACCATCCACAGGAGACAGATGCAGTTCCTTTCTAGTGCCCATCAGTGGTTTTGAAAGGACAGTAGGTGGTTCTGCAATACATAAATCTTGTTAATAATATCAATACTCTTAAGAGATCTGCTTACTTTAATAGAATGAATTAAATGATGCATTATGCCTTCTCAAATAATGTCAAAAACATTTTAAACTAAACAGGGAATGTAAAAAATTTAATTACAAGAACATGCACGTCTTCGTGTATTAATAAACTGAATTATTGATAAGTTTACAGTAAAAGTGAGCACTTACCCAGAATGGGGATTTATCAGTTCATCTTGGTGGGGGAATCAATTCATAGCCCCTTGAACAGTTAGTATAATGCCAACAGCACACAGATTTGTAAGTGACACACGGACAACACACTGACATATATAAAAATTCATATTCAAATATTGATAAGTTTACAGTAAAAGTGAGCACTTACCCAGAATGGGGATTTATCAGTTCATCTTGGTGGGGGAATCAATTCATAGCCCCTTGAACAGTTAGTATAATGCCAACAGCACACAGATTTGTAAGTGACACACGGACAACACACAGACAACACACAGACAACACACAGACAACACACAGACAACACACAGACAACACACAGACAACACACAGACATATATAAAAATTCATATTCAGTTTTGGAAGACATCTAATTTCATAATTCATCGACACGAAAGTGCTGAAGCTAAAGTGTTTAAAAACCTGTCGTTGTTCCTGTGGAGTGTTTTACTTCAGCAGCTGAGGATGCAGATGATGCTGGAACAAACAAATGTAAAAAAATAGGGAACATTTATTAAATATCAACTAATTTGATACAAGCTGTCATTTAAGAAAAGTAACACTTACACTGCACCAGTAGCTTAGAGGGGGTGATGTTCAGCATTGCACTCTCCAGCTCAGCGTCTTCATCCATCTCTGTATGATTGACAAACAAGAGTTAAAGGTTGCTTGGAACTTTTCAAATCAAATGTGCTATACTGTTTATACTTATTGAAATAACTGTAAAGATTCTCTTCTGAAGGGCAAATGAGGGAAAATAACAACTGACCTATGGGCTCAGATGTGGCAGGCATATGTGGACGGGCAGACTGCTTCTGCTTCAGCAGGTATTGTTGCAGTTTATGCATCCGTGTCCCACGGACACACTTAGCCCCCACTATAAAGGAAGCGTAACCATCAGCTCTGCCGTCCCAAATCTCCTTCCATGTACTCTTGGCACGAGCTCCAAAACCAACCAGCTGATCGTCGTCTGGTGATGCCGTGGGTGCAGCTGGAGTTTTAGAAGTGTGGAGTAAAAGAGACCGAATTTCCTCAAAGCTGTGGGCGTATTTCTCAAAAGAGACCAGGCTGCTCTTGCTGTGCCCCTCGGTCATTGTGACTCCTGCAGCCTCTTCCTGCTGAAGGTTCTTCGTCAGGTAGATGGTGTACCCCACATCATTTTCAAGAAGCCATCGGAAGGACTTCCCCTTGTATTTCCCGAACTGCAGGATGTACTCTCCAAAAACTTCTTTTTGGTCTGAGGCATCACCTCCTCTTTGACGGACCACATTCAGAGCATTTTGTCTGACAAGCTCCGGCTTAATTGGAGCCGACTTGTCCTGCAAAGATGGGTCATTTTTGATGGTTCTGGCCTGGTCAGTTGGATCCTGCAAAAGATATCCCAGCGGCCCCTTACGAAACACAACGGTAACCCTTCCAGGGAAAAATATGTTTTTCTGCATGTTGACCTGCGAGAAAAGAATGGCAATTTTTTTAAATGTAAATATTAAAAATTGACATTGGAATAAAAAAGATGAAAATCAGATGGGTTTTCACACATGCAGTACAAATAGTGTTGTGATGAAACGGTCAACTGTATACTTTGTTTACTAATAAGCACTCCAATAAACTCCATAAACATAAAACACTTCCAACCAATGGAAATTAACCATGGTTTTATTGCAGTTAAAACGGGAAAAAACAGGGTTACTGTAGTAAACCCATAGTTACCAAAAGAGATCTATGGCTTTAAAAAACATCGTTAAAGCACAGATATTGTGCACAAAAGAAACATCCCTCAATAAACAACACACCTAAATCTATATGTAAACATTAAAAACATTACACAACAAAGGAAATGCACAACCACAAACACGAATTACGGTCATGTTCATTCATACATTAGCGAACAAAAGACCCAGCGATGTGTTTTAGAGATACGTTTGGAAACAAACAAACAAACATTATCTCATTGGGTGCTAACCGGATTTTTTGCGACAAATCGACTCTGTTGTTAAAATGAACAGGCGTGTATTTCTAAACACAAGCGGATGATTTGAAAAAACTTACTTTTGATCGATGAGAAGAGAAATCGCTGTATAAAAAGAGCAAAGTTCTGAGCGTGTCGTGTCTCTCAGGCGAGGAAGCAACAATGGCGATTTCAAATCTCCCGGCGGAAGTGTAGAGACACGCAGAAGTGCGCCACAAAGCGTCAGTGGCCGAAAGGATATTGCATCCGTAGTGTTTTAGCACTACCATTGAAAATGAATGGGAAACTGTTTAGGGCCGTTTAGCGAAACAATCCACGGCGCCCGCCCGCGAGACCGGGGTTCAATTCCCCGACGGGGAGGTCGCACTTTTTTCTATTAGTTTCGTGTTTGTTTTTGTTTATTTAAATTATGCTTTGTAAATAAAGGACAAGTTTATCCTTTCCACGGGACAGCACATCTAAGCAATAGAACCAAACCAAATGAAATACATTAAACCATAGAACAAAACAACATGACACTAATGTTAAAATTCACCAATAAACGTATATTTAAAGTGTATTTCGTAGCCCAATGGGAAACTTAGTAATAGTTTATAAACAGATGACACGAGAAAATAAAATCTTCTGTTTATGGTTGTGTCGAGATTGAAATCAATTATAAATGTTAGTCAGATGCCTGTTTTGTTGTATATAATATATATATGTGTAATAAATAAAGCGAAGAAATGGCTATATAAAAGACATGCACACCATATTTACACAAAATATAAAAATATGTTTTATACAAATGCAATTACATGCACATGGTGTGTTAAATGTATGTGTTGCATTTGGACTTAAACAGTAAAATGGGGTGAATTATATAGTTGTGTATAATCTCTCACAACCTTCAAAAAATGATCTCTTCTGTGAATACTTGACAGACAAATGAGGAAAAAATGAAAAAACACACACTCTTTCTCTCGACAGGTATTGTTCTGGCTTTTTTTGTAACTAATAAATTGTATTAGCATCTATTATATTATTGCTCTTATATGACATATCGCTTATTGGTCCCTGAACTCTCTGTAAGTCGCTTTGGATAAAAGCATCTGCTAAATGACTCAATGACTAAATGTAATGTAAATGTAGGCTAGTGGTCACTTGACCAACTTGTTGATGTTGACTGTAGTTACTATTGTCTTTTTTGTTGTCCAACATGTGCTTTATTGACAGTATTACATGTACATTATTGCATTCAGACGTTTTTATCCAAAATCCAACCTTGAGGAAGAATCAGTAAGATAACAACCCAAAAAGACAATTCTTTAGATTGAAGTGATCTCTGCACAACCCACACAGAAATCTAACATATAAAAAACCAAGTTCCAACAGTATATCAGATTTCTAGACGTGCCACTAAACACTCTCATAAAGTTGATGTTAAAAAAAAGAAACGCGTATCTTTGTAACACATTTCCAGTGATATATTTAGCTGTTGCTTTCACCGTGCATGTTGACCCCATTCCCACAACGAGTATGTCGGTCTTGGCGGGGATATCAATGTCCCAGATATAGTGTCGGGTACAGTCATGGCTTGTGGAAAGCAAGCTAGCTATGATCCGAGTCCTGGAACTGGCCAAAAAACACTTGTTGAGGAGAATGAAGACGATGTAGTTCCCGACACAGTGCTTCAGGTTGAGGGAGAATCGTTCTTTGTGAACCGTCAACGTTTGGCCATGTTGAGTCCTTACTTCCGAGCTTTGTTCTTCGGTGGTGGTCAGGAGAGCACCACGAAGCACATCGAGATACGAGGCTTGGGCGTGAAACAGTTTCGAACTCTGATGGAGTTCACGAAGAACTTCAAACTGTCTCTGGATAGCGAGAATGTCCTTGATATTTTAGAGGCGGCTGACTTCCTCCAGCTCGACAGAGCTCGACTTCTCTGCTGTAAATATTTGGAAAGACAATTGCATCTTAGTAACTGTTTGGGCATGATGGCCTACGCCTGGCAGCTGGGCTGTCTGGGTCTTTACGCCGCAGCCCGTGAGGTCGTCTTGACCCACCTTCCCGCAATAGCTTCTGAGCAAGACCTCATGTTCCTTTCCAAAGACAGTATCGCCAACCTCCTCGCTAGCGACAACTTGAGCATTCCACGGGAAGACCTGGTCCTTGACGTGGCCCTTCGCTGGGCGACTTTCGAACCGAGTCGAGAAGCCGACTTCATGCAGCTGGTGGGTCTGGTAAGGCCCGAGTGCTTGAGTCTTCCGTACATTACCGATCTTTTGTCTAAGATCAACAGCTCGGACCCACGTGCCAAACTCATTTGTAAGCTGAACGAGAGCCTGCCTAGTAGCTGGACTGCAGGAAGGTCGGTACCCAGGAGTCGTTCAAGAGAAACTCTGTTTGTTCTCGGCGGACCCCATGAGCAGGACACACAGTTGCTGTATCAGTTTCATCCATATAGCGGAAGGTGGCAATCCCATCCACCCCTGCAGAAGAAATGTCTTACACAGTACTGCGTGGCCTCCGTAGGTAACAACTTGTTAACTATTTTGTCTTAGGGAAATGAGATATATAACATCTGACATGAACCGTCTCAGAGACGTGTTGCAGATGAGCAAACAATAAAAAAAACGTGTCTTGCAGATGTAAATGTAGACATCAAATAAACATCTTCCAGATGTACATGCACGTGCGCTATCTGGGAATCACACATTATAAATGAGTCCAGATCTTTCTGGTGTGAAGTCACAATTCTTTGCCCTCAGAGGACAACATAGTCGTGACCGGAGGCTACTTCAGGGACATCTTGTGGTACAGCGTTGACTGGGTGAGCATCTACCAGTGCGGTACCGAACGATGGGTGGACGGCCCGGCACTTCTCAAGTCCAGGCACAGTCACTGCTCGGCGTCCATCCAGCTCCAGCTGTTCGTGTTTGGCGGAAGTGTGGACGAGGGACCCGTGGCCGACGTGGAGATGCTGGAGCTGGGAGCAGAGGAATGGGAGAGCGTCAGCCCCATGGTGTGCGCTGTGGAGAGAGCCGCTGTCACCACTTTGGGATCTTGCATCTACGTTGCCTGTGGTTTGGATGAGAATGGAGACGTGTACAGTGGAATACAACGATACAGGCCGGAGGTGGACCAGTGGGATGTGGTGTCCTATTCGCCATTCCCACGGTGAGTAAAGTAAGAACGGTTGGTTTTTGACACAGAACTTTACTATCTGGTTTACTGTGTTTATTCCAGTTATGATCTACTCGCAACCGAGCTCAACGGTGCCGTCTATCTGCTGGGAGGTCGAGCTCTGCGCCTTGACGTCGACACTGACGAGTGGACCGCCCTTCAGGAGGAATGTCTGGACAACAAATTCTATACGGGATGTACCACGGTCAACGGACAGGTTTACATACTGAGCGAGAGGAAGATGAACAAAGCGTTCCCTAACATGATTCTGATGGACCCTTACATTGACACGTGCTCGGAGATCGACGATTCAATACCCTGTCCAGTTCCCATAAGAGGCTGCATCACATTGCGTGTGAATCCTTACTAAAAAACATGTTAGCCATTTGTATTTCACTGTTGTGTTAGATATAATAAATGTTTTTCCTCTCATTCTTTGGTTTACGATCCTAAGTATTTAAAAAAAACGGGAATATCGTGGCAAGTCTGAACACAAAAAGAATGATTTTGCATGAACACTGAAGCTTAATATATGCTTTACGTGTTTATTATTAAAACAGTCACAGAGAGAGAATGCCAGGGATTTGAGTCGGTAATATGCAACGATAATCGCAGGAATCATGCACAACTTCAGATCTCAACGAATACACTTTCTTGTTACACGTCATCAGTATCACAGCTTCGGTATGAAAATGTATTTTATAAAACAAAATGAACAATCACGCATTATTTTCAGATCAGAAGCCTTCAGAAGGTTTGGTTGGGGTTACTGTGCAAACAAACAATTTAGGCATAAGTTTGACAAAACACACAAACTTTACAGCCTCTTAAACTACATCTTAAACATATTCGCAAATGCACACTTGGCCTGTAGCCCTGCAATATTTCTTATTTAAGAGGCACATGCTTCAATAATCGCTGTCGTTCGGTAAGGCGATGCACAAAACACAAAACTGTAAAAAAAAAGGTTATTTCAGTAACATGAAAACAAGTGGACGATCCTTTACAAGATGGAGCTGCTCGACTCTCCAAACACAGACAAAAGCACATTCTGACAGCAGTTGTAGAAAATTCCCATAATGTACATTAAAAATATCATAATTTAGAAGACACGTAAAATAACTTAGGTGAAGGTTTAAGTATGTAAATGTTCAGTAGTGTGTTCGTCGACAGTGTTAACCGACTTGTGAAAAGACAGTGAAAACAACTTTAAGCGCACAATTCAGTTTTAAATTGCCTATTCACGAAACATATCATTGCGAACTTTGTTAAACGTAACGTTTATTATCAACATCGGTTTCCGCTCTTCAATCTGCAGTTTAAAAACAGGTTAAAGCTATTTAGTCAACGCAAAGAAGCTAATTCATTAAATGAACTGATTTTGTTCATCCATATATGCTTTCACATGTGCTCAAGCATCTGCCGTTTCTGGAATCAAATTTGGACCTCATGTCTTTAAACAAAACACACTAAACGCAAACTAATATTACTATCTTGCTTTCGTCTTTCTGCTGTTCATCCTTCGTCTCTGATTGGTTAAATTGTTCAACACACAGTTATCGGCCAGTGAAGACAGTTTGGAGTTCAGGGCCCCTTGTTTCTTCTCCCAGCTGTGTTGCTCTTCTCCGCCATCATCTTCCTCCACCTCACTCTCTTCGTCGCTGCGTTCATCTCGCTCCACCTTAAAAACAGATTGCACCGTTTAAAGAGGAACTATGAAAGATTTGTAAAGTATTCCTTGTGATGTGTACAGAGAAACATACTTTGCCTATAAAGACAAATTTATAAACCATCCGAAGGATCAGCCAAGCCCAGAAGATGTGCAGCGCTTGAAGGACCAGCAGGAGGAAGTTTAAGAAATAGTATCCGGGGAACGGAGGAAACACGTCCAACCAATCCACCACAGTTGTGTAGACCACTCTTAAAAACGAGGGCAAATATAAAAAGTGAGTTTGTATGATTAAAAATCTGTATTTTGATTGTGTTTTAAACGCATCATTTCCAATGGAAGGGCGATGTGAACGCTCTAACCTGCAGGGGAAAACCACAAGACGGGTTATGAGAAACACTGCCGCGAAAATCACAAACAGGGTATCGCAGGTCTTTCTCCAACCGGCGTAATTGAACATCTTAGCAGACTGTAAAAGAAAAAAGAAATTTATTATTATTATATCATTTTCTTAAAGGACGTAAGAAAAAATCCAATTGTCGTTCCTACCGTACGCCACAAAAATCGTGATGTTTTACCCCAAAAATATCCAAAAACAATGAGCCGTTTCTAATGTGAATGATAGATTTCAAGAAACAAATGTTCATGAGTCGACAAACGTTCATTTATAATACAGAAAGTAACAGAATATGAATGATGCTATTGACACTGTTTTGTACCAAATGATACTAGAAGGCTTTTTTTTTACATGGCCTTACACCGCATCCTAACCAAAAGCCATGCGAAGAGATTCCTGCGATAAGCAATTTGTTTATCCATACCGAACGCGAAAAAGAGGCGGGACGTGTCAATCAATCACAAAACAAAGCCAATCAGAACAGTTTTTGTCCGTCTCGCGCTCCAGCTGAAGATTGCACATGCAGAGAGACGCGTCCTGCGCATGACTTCAGAGATGCCACACCAGACGCTATACTATCATTTCAGAATATAAACGTATTTAATCAAATGTATATAGCCTTTCATCATCCATGTTTGGCCATTAAAGCGGTCAGCTCCAAATCTTAATTTAAACCTCAATGTAAATCCCTTGTTTTGCACTTAGATTCTAGACACGGCTAAATAAGCCAACGTGACACCGGCAGAAACCAAAGCCGTGTCTGTGTTTCATCCAGCAGCTGTCAACACTACAATCTCAGTTTTGACAGCCGCGACATCTGTGTTGTGTTCTTCTGTATATTCATCAGCCCTGAAACCAAAACATCCGCCTCAAACCCATTTCTGCTGTTCACATACAGCCTCTCTCATACCAATAAAATGTGTCTCCGAAACTGTCGGTGAGGTCGACCGGTTTACCGACATGTTTCTGGCATGCATGCTTTTCCCATTTTTAAGCAGTGGTTAATTCCTGTTAGACCTTTGTATTTGACGAACGGTATGAACACTGATGCTGTGATGTCACAATGGGAGAGCGGAGAGCAGCCAATCAGATGAAAGCCTGTGGTTTACCTCCAGCAGGAAGTCAGAGGAGTCGTGTACGAGCATCACCAGGGTTCCCACGCGCACAAAGTTTCCACAGTACGAGAACGCGATGAGGAAAATGGTGGCGACGTGGTGAACAATCTGCTCTTTGAAGTCCTGCACACAGCACAAATACGTTTATTATATCGACACGCTTTATGTGTCACAGAGGAAGTAAACCCCCGACCGTATGTAGCAAGCGTACTTTGCGTTTGGTGTCCACTGATACACACAGCAGAAGTGAGAGGTAGAAGGAGAGCTCCGTCACATAATACCAGTACTGAGCCTCTGCGACAGCCTGCAGAAACACAAGAACACTCACAGTAAACACATTAATACACACTTTAAACATACGTTTTTAATACCTAGCACAAAAACAGGAATTGAATATGTTTGTATTTGGTGGATTTTACGTCAGAGTTCTTCTGAAAACATATACACTTCTATTCTCAAACAGACTCTACATCTTGAGACCGTGTGTGTTTTTCACGGGAAAAAACGTTTGAGCGTTTTGAGATCCTGAGATTGTTCAACAGGAAGTGTGCGCGTAAATGTGTTTTCTCCTGACCTGTTTTGGGTATCCACGCCAGCATTCTTTCTGATCCCAAAACCAAGGAGTCTGTCAGGACACAAAAGGTGAAATGGATTATAGTTATATTTTTGTTTTAAATGACGCAACAGACGTTGCATTAACACATCATTTAAAACTCCAAATAGTTCAAATCATTATTTCATGAAAAGAAAAATCTGTTATTTTGCTATTTTCTTTGGATCAGTTGAACAGTAGCTAGCCCATGACCATTTACCAAAGACGACTGACTGTTGTCATGGAAACAACGACAATTTTCTTTATCCTCTAAAAGCCTGTTCACATTAAGGATGATAACAAAGTAAAAAAAATCACTCTAAATGTAAGAGAATAGGCCAAATCATAACTTATACAATACAGATAAACAATAACATTTAGTCATTTAGCAGACACGTTTATCCACAGCGATAAAACACTGACAGCCAATCGAATCATCACATGCCTGTTAGTGTGGTTGACAATGTAACGTTTATTGTGTTTTTGTTTGTTCTGGTTACAGTTATAGCACTTAAAATATGGATTTACTTTCAGGTAAGCAAATACAAAAACCCATATTTTTAATTAAAGTTCAGTCATAACATTTTCAATAAAACTAAAAAACAAACAGCGAAGAAATAACTGACATGTTCAGACACAAATGACATTATGTGTTCTGCACGCGGCCTAAAAACGAAAGGTGTCGATTCTGAAGCGAGAAATACTGGGAGATACTCACGTTAACCAAAGAGACAAGACTACCGGAGAACACAATGAGATAAAAGACAAACCTCCACCTGAGAAATGACACGGAAAAGGACGGTTACTTAACCGTAGATGAGAAGAATCGCAGATGTCTGACACAGCCTTTAACAACTGGACTTACGAAGCTTCACAAAACTTCTTGGTGTTGCTGGGTCTGTCCTGGTTTCGGCGATGGTGAAGCCACGTCTGGATCTGACGCTGGGAGAGCCCGCATCGCTTCTCCAGGACTGCTGTTTCACTCTGATAACAAACACAAACCACTCATTGTTTTATATTAATGATGAAGTCACACATTTTGAATTTGCCGTTGTTGATTTTTATCATTCGAAATCTTTAACATTGAACAAATTTAAGATGACAGGTGCACATGTGACTCACTAACCTGCGACGGATGACTCCTTTTCCTCCGATAAAAAGCCTCTAGCGTTGGGGTAGGCGTGACTCGGACCCGAACCCTGTCCCGCACTCCCAGCAGCCGGCTAAGCGGCTGCGCGACAGCCCTGCGAGACATACACAATATATTTATTAGTGACACAGATAATGCGACCCAACGCGTTGAGACTTGGTACAATTGGGCGTGGGCTCATAACGCTGACCGTCTCACAGCCTCACGGCCTATGTGTTGTTTTTCATGACTGTGTGGCCACAATACACGGTCTGCAACTCAAGATCCTTAAAGTCCCTGTGAAGCAGAAGTTGCGATTGTTTTGACTTCGGTATTTTGACGCATTTCCGAGTGAAATGGAAGTTTGAATGAGAAAAATAGCGGAGTGGCTTTCGGCTTTCTCTGCAATTTGATGATTAAAAAAAGCTGTTGCATTTTTAAATGAAACAGGCAACAGACTGACCGTTGAAGGGGCGGAGTTAACGGATGCTCCACCCAAGCCGTCTAACATACGTGATCTAAAATGGATAGCCATTTAACTGAAGATTATGTTGTAATGACCCACATTGATAAACTATTTACAATACACACTGCAATATTTCATGAAAAAATAGACATCGTCATTTTTTATTTCATTGGGACTTGAGTCAATCTAAAGACGTGCAGAGATGTTCAGGACCTTTTAGTTTTAGTAACAAACAGGCAGGATTGAGTTTCAAGAGAATCTTGTATGAAACATCTGCTGTTGTTGCCCGGAGGCCATCTCACCGTAACTCTACAAAAACAGCAAGTCTACACTTGACTCACTCGTCCTGACTAACCGTTGTACTGTAAACACTGACGACAAGTTAGCTGGATCTTAAGTCTTATAATTTCACAATTCATGCACAACATCAATGCAATAAGGCATCGGTGGTATTTCCTTAGTCCTAACCTTTCAAAACCAAAGCGCAGGGCGATGAAGCTCAGGGCCAAAGGCAGACAGACGATAAGGTCGCGGGGGGCAGGATGACGACCGCCATCCTCCGTCCCTTCTGCGATATCCTTCCATGTGACGCCAGGAGGGAGCCAGAAGTCCTCCTGCCAAATCCACTGGTTTACAAGATCCTCTATCCTATACACACAAAGGACACTCCTTTACTAATAAAATAGCCGATCTATAGCATTATATAACATATAGCCGTAGTGTATAATCAGATGTATTGCACACATTTGAATAAATATTTTATTTGTGTCCAATTAAAATGGTATAAAAACAGAAATGTATAACAACACTGGTATGAAATGAATAGAAATCAGGTCTAATGTATTAATCGTCAACCTGGATTTGGACCAATGAGATTTCACGATGGGCGAAGTTACGCAATAATACAGACTTCGGACCAATGAGACTTTGCAATGGGCGGGGCCAACAAGCGAAACGTCCCCAAAATGACTAAACCATATTTTTCGCACAGAAACCGCAAATCAAATCTATTTATGTTATTTAATGTGTTAACACAGTGTTAATTATAACATTAAAACGTATCATTTAAGATCCTTATGGTAACGTAAGCTACCTCAAAATAGAATATCAATAAACATCAAATCTGTCGTACGTCTTAAAATACGCACTTTATTATCGGAGGAATAACGGACAGTGCATTAATCATAACTGTATAGTTGTTTATATTGTAAATAAAAGTGAAGTCATTACGCGTTCATGTTCCAGTGATGGATCTAGGATAGACCACCAGGGGCCTGTTTCACGGGTATCCAAATCCGGTTTAAACCCCCTGTTCAATATAAACAGCACACGCCATCGTGATCGATTTAAATTTCGACTAAAATAAAAACGACGCGATTGTTGACGCGGAATATTTCAACGAATCCGCGCGGTCTCCTCCGATGTCGCCACATCCATCCGTGTCCCGAAAAACAAAACCATCACACATTCATCAAACAGACCCCAGATTCACCAACCAGACCCCAGACTGAGAGAAATCATCAGACATGAAGGGTTTCGTGTGAGTGAAGAAAGCAGGAGAAGTGAAGGGTTTAGCAACATCTTTAGCGCGTCTCCGTCCTGCGTCCTCCGCGATGCGCTCGCGGGCGGAGATACTGACGCCCCCTGCCGGTGACTGCATGAACACGCACCACCGAAACGCGCACAAGACATCTGTAAATACAAATTAGTCATTCAAAAATACAAATACAAATCTGTGATAATAAATAAAATAACCAATTAGTCAGTCTGTGTAAATAAATAAATGTATTATAATCATTAAAATAACTCAAATAAATATTTATCCAGTCTGTCTCTCCAAATAACAAACACTCTATTCAAGTTGATTTAAAAACAACAAGAGTTATGTTGTGGCATCAGAGAATATAGCTAAACACAGAGTAAGCAACTTTATACCTTCACTAGTCTTAATTCCTTCAAACATTTACTGATACACATTTAAAAGCTAAATATGAGGAAAACGCATTAGTCACAGTGAACTAACATGAACGGACATTGAATGCTTGTGGTTTTAAATAAAAAGTGTTGGTTTTTGTTAGATAATGTTACTGTAGCTAGTAATGCATTAACAATTTTTATTCCCAAATTTCAGTTTTCTCAAAGTTTTTGCTTTTGTTTGTTTTGGTATTTATTTACAATGAGATGATTGACAGGTGCTGTGCTGGAGTTATCTTCAGTAATGGGTGCACGGCCTGTCTTTCTGGCTCCTTATAAATCTTATGCCAGGATTAAGAGAAATAAACACCAGCCACGCAGTTGTTTTACAACAACGCTGTTTTAAATTGTAATGATTTTTAATTGTTAGATTTGTGAACAGCACTTGTGTTGCTTTTTAAAGATGTCACATCAAATAAGAGTTTCTCAAATGTTTTGCTTGGCTTTTATGGAGCTTTTCCCCAACTTTTGAACGCAATAGATCTATCCGAGAGCTTATGTAAACATTACCAATGTGAACAACCCTAATGTCATTCAATATATACAGACTGCATGTGTTTCCATGATTTCAAGCCTTATTTGGTGTCACTTGATCTCTCACTTCTTGGAAAACGTCTCTGTTTTCAACTAATGAAATAATAGATTTATTGATGGGTTGAGGATTTTATACCCCCTTATACTTTATGTAAACATTTGGTACAAGAATGAAATTGAAAGAATATTATGCATTTAATGTACTTAGAATGGAAGTCGGTTTAAAGTCTCATATTTTTAAGACATTTGTCATATTTTATTTAAAGCAACATTTATCGACGACCACTTAATAGCAAACAAATATTCTCATACCTTCCTAATCGACGCATTACAGGCTTTCCGGTGACGTACAACTCCAATAAGTGCAAGAAAAATACTGTTTCTGCAACAGCCGGCAACTAGATATACAACCATAAACACCACATAAAGTTTCCCGTGGAGAGAAATTGACTTCATAGCCACTCCCAACCCGACATATAAACCCACACCGCTGGAAAGTGATGGATTGTGTTAATGGACCGCGCTGACCTGCGTCTTGACACGAAACAGGCGGTGAATGTGTAATTCGTCATTTATCTCATTTGTTTTGGGCTGTTTATATGACAGTGTTTTGAAATTCTGCGATGCAGCACATGAACACAACGCCACGCAAGGCTACAAAAAATAAATGAAACTATACAGTCCAGATACCGGTTCGATTAACAATACGAAACAAAAGAGAATTCATCTTTGTGCTTTCTCCTGTGAATTAAGCCAGAAGTGAGAAGAGATGAGACAAAAGAGCGTGAAGGATTTGGTGGGGAACATGCCGTGTGCCCAGCTGTCTCTGTGGGTAAACCTCAAACAGAGCCGGAGGTCAAACTGCTAGGCTGTGGTTAGCCTCATGGTGTGGCCTCCGAGGGCCAACAAAAACAACACCGGGGAGGTCGGGAATGTCAACAGGGAAACTATATTTCACAGCGCGGAGAACCATGGGTGCCAAAAAAAACTAAAACGCTAAAGTTAAAGGAGATGCTCGACCAAGTGATGCAACCAACAGTCAAAGGTTTAGAGGTGTAACACTCACTCTAGAAGTTTAGTTGAATTCCCTCAAGGCCATCATCATACATAACAAATGTATTGATATGAACGTAATTCATCAATATGTTAACCTTCATAATCCAAATATAATGCACTTCTCCGCCTCCATCCATTTCAGCCCCTCCCATCCAATCAATTGGCTCTTTTCTGTTACGTAACACCCACTTTTCACCATCCAGTCATGGCCCAAAAGTAAAAAGAATTCCCAGTTTATGTTTCTGTTTGTTGAAGTAAAACGTCCTCGGAGATTAACATCTCTCAAAATGCATCAGAGCAAAACCCGCTGCCAGCTACCCGCCCGCCCGCTCCTCAAGTCTCCAACACAACAGCCCATTCTTCATCTCGGCAAGAGACCAGTGTTTTATTTTAAGCACTGCTGGGCAATTCTCACAGCCCATAGAAACAATGGAAAGTTTGCTTAAGTGTCATACATCTTAAATGTCTCTGTCATTAGAGTTTAGGAAGTGATGTCAACAATGTCTCAAGCTGAGCTCATGTTGGTCCGCGATCAAAAGCCAATGAAGATCTCACTGTGAACTCAAACATTTCTCAGCAAATCCAGGTTATTTTAATTATTCAATCGACATTTATGTTACACCTCCATACTCTTCAAGGATTTAAACAAATACACTCTCATTTGTTTCTGTTTTTATCTCTCCTATTTTAGAAGAAACATCGGAGTCTATAATTGAAACACAACTCCAATAAATCTCCTGAGCTTTAAAATAGCAATATGGGACAGACTGCACATACCCTGTCTTTCCAGCAGAGAGCGTGATGTCAAGTTCTTGCCAGGCTCATTTTTGCACCATTATTGGTTTGTGAAAAACGTGTTGTTTTAAACAAAAGAGGGTTTGTATAGTTTGGGCAAAGCCATGTCATTGATGGTAACATTTTATTAAAAAGTTTATTAACATCTGTGATCGGTTTACCATCAAAACAAACAAAGAAGGCCGAAACTACTTTCTTCTGATTCATGATGAATGCGGACAATATAACTGGTTCTTCTGATATTACCCTGCGTGTCTTGAGTAAATGTTATTCCAGTCCACCCAGAACGTGACCGTATGTCTTATCCTCTTGCAGAGGCGTAACACAGATGTCTTGAGGAGGTGTCGAAGCAAAGCAGGGATTGAAGTACATAAACCATCGTTCCACGATATTGGAATATAAATGAGATATGATCACAAAATGTCAGTTTGAGTTCTTAAGTGAAATAACGGATACATAATTCACAGATTAAGTAAAGCTACAGGGCATTAAACAATTTCTTTTAAGTTTTCCAAGTCAAATTTCTTTGTTCTGACCAACTAGACAGCCTCGCAACCAGTCATAACACTTAGCAACCCTATAGACCGACTAGCGATGCGATCGCAATCACCTAGAATATGCTAGCATCTCCCTAGCAACCACCTTCATAAACAAGTTTGTCTATGAACGTTCCTTCTCTAGTTGTTTCTGAAATGTCACACATCATATAGACATATGACATATAGATACGTAAATATATTTAGCCCGGATTAGCTAGACAGCCTAGCAACAGCCTAACAACCACTCATAACACTTAGCAACATCACTGTATGCATTCAGAAGAACCTAGCATCGAGCCAAAACACCCTTTGGACCACCAAGCAATGTCCTAACAATCACCCAGAATATGCTAGCAACTGCCTAGCAGCCAGTCATAACACTTAGCAAGGCCATGGCAAGCATTCAAAACAGCTGCAGCCAACGTAGCACCAAATGGGCCACCTACCAATGCCTTAACAATCTCCCAGAATACGCTAGCAACCACCCTAGCAACCATCTTCATAAAAAATGTGTCTATATGAACATTACTTCTCTACTTGGCTCTGAAATGTCATAACACACATTACAGAAAAATTAGACATAGAGATATGTTTAAGCTGGACAGCCTAGCAGCAACCAGTCATACACCCTATGGACCACATACTATACCAACCAACTTCATATCAACCATCTGGCCTGTTTATGAAATGGATATGTGACATATAGATATGTAAATATCTTATCTTCAGATTAGTTAGACAGCCTAGAAACCAGCCATAAAACCCTATTGGCCACCTTAGGATGCCCTAACAATCTCCCAGAATACGCTAGCAAATGACTAGCAGCCACAGAAAATACCTGAACTGCCAACTAACAGCTAACTTAATCAAATAATATGTATAAAGTTTATATGAACTTCCTTCCCAAATTCAGCTATGTGTTTGTTGAATAGTTAAATGTGTCATAAGAGTTATTTGAACAAAATATTGTGTTCTTTTGAGCTTCCTGACTCTTCTCAGCCTGAAGGTCATCTCTTGCATATCCGTTTATGGGAGCAATTAACAAGTAAACGTTACCTCAAATCTAGTTGCGTCATGTTCGCTGTCGAGGCATTATAAACGTTCTGGGGGTCAAACATCTGAATGTAGTTTTCACTCAGCAAATGTTTAGAAGCCCCCCTGCTTCTCATTTACAAGGAATGGATGTAATTCTATCAAACAACAAATAACGTCTTATTGAAGTCCTCGCAGAGAATAGAAAACTATTTACCGCACAGTGAGAAGGGCCAAGGAACAATAGTTCAATCGTCACGGAAGGTCACTCGACGGCCATCTTGATAGTGTCCCCTCAAGTAGGCTAGCTGTTTTCTGTTAATGGAATACAGTTATATCTTCTTCAGACTTGGAAAAACAAAGATAGAAAACTCTCAGAAACATGATTTTGACTGTTAGCATGGTACAATTAGCTTTCGGTATAAGCCATCAATTTACTATTTAGCAGGAAAGGCATTTGCCACTATCAATGACTATTTAAAGTGATACTTCACCCAAAAATGAAAATTCTGTCATCATTTACACACATTCGAGTTCAAAATCCTTATAAATGTCTTTGTTCTGATGAACACAGAGAAATAGATATTTGGAAGAACGCTTATAAGCAGAAAGATTTTGCCCCCCATTGACTCCCATAGTAGGAAAAATACACAATTGCAGTCAAAAGTGCCCCAGAAATGTTGGCTGTCCTAGATTCTTCAAAATGTCGTCTTTTGTGTTCAACAGAACCCAAAAGAATGATAGAGTAACTTTTCCCACTATGGGAGTCAATGGGGCGAAGATCTTTCTGGTCACAAGCATTCTTTCAAATATCTTTCACTGTGCTCATCAGAACAAAGACATTTATACAGATTTGGAACTCGAATGTTCATTTTTTGGTGAAGTATTACTTTAAATAGCCATGAATTCTACAAAACAGATTTTTGTTTTAACATATAATCGCATATTTCATTACAGTCTCTTTTCGTGGGCTTGCAAAAGCGTAAATAGCTTAGGAAAAGTGTCACTCACATTTTGTAGTTAATGCTTTAAAAATGTAAGAAATATTTATTTTAATAAATGTCAAACATTACCGTTAAGACTTCAATTTATTGGTCACTGTCACCACCTCTGTTTGAAACATAAAACTGCTGGTTATTTTACGTACTCATCTTTTTCTGGAGAAATCGTAACCAATGGCTCAGCATATAAATCATTATTTAACGTTGATATTCTATGTAATATAAGTAACTGATTTGTGTTTATTTTAACCAAAGTTGGATCTGATTTACATTCAACATTTTCCCACGGAGCAAAACACACCGGCGACACACTGCTCACACATCAACTACTCGACGCAGATGTCAGATGAGGTTTGTTCTGTGTCGTAAGTGTTAACTGCCTCTTTCATTGAATATTATCATCCCTAAGAGCTTCTCATCTACAGCGAATGCTTTCAAGAGGAACGTTACAACATGTATCTCCTTCATTGTACTGAGATGAGCTCAGGTTTTTCCTGCATGAGATCAGAGGCAATTGTCATTTTATGAATGAGTATCATTATCAAAGATCATTCATTCCGTTACAACTGCATCATTTGGGACACGACGCATGTGAGAATCATAATAGCGATCATGTGTGGAGTAATTCTGGGATGATATTCACATTCACCGTTAACCATAGTGATGTACGAATGAGATGAACAGTATTTTTGGCTAATCTATTTAAAGCAATGTTCACTTACGCAAGACTTCAGTCATATCGGTGGAGTAGAAAAATCTCGTCTTTGTTGAGATCACATGTTATGCTAAAATTAAAAGAAAAGTAAAACATTTAGATGTGTGATATTGCTTTGATAGTCAAACATGAATGATTAATGCATACTCTTGACTTTCTGAGGGGGTGATTTACTTCACATACACTTCACTAACAAGGTGCTAATCAGATTCTCATTATTGGAACACACCCAAAAATGTCACCTTTGAGAATCAACTCACTTGGCAGAAGTGTGAACCTCCATAATGTTTTGAAGGATAAGGCGTCTAAAATAAAGACAGATGGGACTCGGTGAGGTGACAGACAACAGAAACCCTTTTCGGTGCAACACCAAAGAAGATATTTTAAGAATGTGGTTTTGTGTTCATACAATGGGGTCAATGAGGTTCAACATTCTTAAATGTAGAATAGCTGCATTTGTGTTTAATTTGATAATGTATGAGCCACCAGTGCCACTTTAAAGCCACAATATGGAAGAATTTTGTTAGGAAATATGCAAAAACCACTTGCACGGTGTGATATATTTCATGCGGTTGTGTACTTACATAATCCCAAATGTTCCCAAGAATGTGCAAATCCAGAGAAATTCCTTTTAAAAATAATGGCCTGTCCCTCGTCTCGCTTGTATTTGTTTCATATCAGTGACCTAAAATCCGCTGCTCCGCACGACCCTCAGTTTCCGGTTGTAGAAACTTCGGCAACATGCAAATGCGGAAGTGGTTATTCAGCATCTGGGAATTTATGTTAATATTGATTTGAATTATTATTTTATTGTTATAATAATTGTATAAATAAACGATTTGATGAATTTTGTTGTATGTTTATTTTATTAAATAAACTATTTGTTGAATGGGTCCTAAAGTTTTGTCGCATTTAAAGAAGCCGTATGGTACATGGCAGTTGAGCTCGGTATTGCATTCTTAATTAAAAATATTGGAGAGACAAGTTTAGCCAAGTAATGGTTCCTCTCGGTTTCTTTTGCTTGTTATCAGAAAAAATCTACAGTCACTCTATTGTTTGCAGACGTGTCCCCGAAGTAAAGGGCAGCCCACGAACATGCACATGTGCAGTGACGTTTATGTATATTGTCACTTTGAAACCGTCTAAAGGATGCTATATTCAATGGTCTGACTTTGGAATTCACTCACGTGAACCGGCCCGCACTTAATCTCAACAGGGTCTGTTTAGGCATCTATATGAAAAATGACCTCTGCTTGCAGGCTGAGAGCGGGCCGTGCCGAGTAAGAGTGCATTCCACTCCCATCGTAAGTGTCTGTGCCCTGTTAAACGTATCTCATGCTAAACCGGGATTGCTGTGGCTTCAGCAGAAAGCAATGAAAAGCCAAACTTGTACGACCACCAGATGGCTAAGAGTATGTTTGACTGTGACTCTAAAGAGCATCCTGTTCACAGACCACACACCTTCTGAAACAATGACAGGTCTTTCAAAGCTAATTGTACAGGGAACATGTGATGTCCATTGCAGACAACTAAAGGCAATTATTGCTCGGTTGCTGCTCATTCTTGGTGTACAAGACTTCCAGAACTCAGTTACGTGTACACGTGTAAGGGGTCTGCTAATTGGTAAATGCAAATGTAAATAATTATTGACAGATAAAAAGTCTAGAGGTATAGAGGAACATGATATAAATAGGCATAAAACGCCCCAAACTTTTATTCTGTCATCATTTACTCACACAAAAGAAGATACTTTAAGGAACACTGCTAACCGAACAGCTACAGAATCCATTCACTTGCATTAGTTTTGTGTCTATACTGTTCGATTACCCACTTTTTTCTAAATGTGTTCTGCAGAAGAAAGTCATATGGGTTTGAAATGCCAAGTGGGTGAGTAAACGATGATAGATTCACTTTAAATAATAAAAATAATAGACAGCTTTAAAATAAAACATTAAAATTACTTGTGAGGTCACAATTTGATTAAATATTTAGGTCTCATTTCAATATTGTAGTTCGGATTATTTGGTTTTAGGATGCAAAAAAACTTTATTGAAAATGTTGATGACCCACAAGAAAGAAAGACCTCTTCAATATTGAAATTATTTCTCCTAAACATTGAAGGGATACTTCCCCCAAAAATGAAAGTCATAATTTACTCTCCTTCCAGTTGTTCGAAATCCTTATAAATGTCTTTGTTCTGATGAACACAGAGAAAGATATTTGGAAGAATGCTTATAACCAGACAGATTTTGCCCCCCATTGACTCCCATAGTAGTCAAAAGTGCCCCAGAACTGTTTGCTATCCATTCTTCAAAATGTCTTATTTTGTGTGCAACAGAACAAAAACAAAGATAAAGTATATTTTTCTACTATGGGAGTCAATGGGTGTTGATTTGGTAATACGCATTCTTCCAAAAATGTTCTCTGTGTGACATTTGCACAGATTTGGAAACATGAAGGTTGAGTAAATGATGACAGAATTTGGGGGATCTCAGATTTTCCAAGTAAATATTATTGAAGATCTCAACATGAACTCGCATTTCTCATCAAATTCACTCAAATCGAGATTATTTTACCTCTACAATCTACATTTATTGTACACCTCCAAACTTTTCACGGGTTTCGACAATTACACTCCAATTTCTGCTTTGATTTATCTAGAGCAATTTGGGAAAAACACAACTAAAAACAACATAGGATGTCATAAACTTGGAGCAAAAAATGTTTCCCGCAATCCTGATGGCAGATTTTAGAAAGATCTCATGTGTTATCTTACTTTCATAGTCACTAAAGGGTGAACAAGGTGTCACAATTAATATGTCTGTCCAAAAATCACAATAAAGGGCGATGAACTTCAAAACAATCTCAGTGTGGGGTACAGTACCTAACAGCTGGTTGGCTTCACCCGTCATGAGAAGAACACCCCCCCCCCAACCACCACCATCTACAGACTTCAAAGACCTCGCATGGGAGTTTCACAGAGGTGACATTTCTCCACGGCACGGCCTGAAGGATCACACTTGCGAATGCTAAGTAAAGCCAAGCTTGACTTTGAATGGTGTCGATACTTTCAAGCTGTAACAACCTGAGAAAATAAGAAAAAATAATATTTACAATGTAAAGTAAAATGTAATTGAATTGCAAGTGAAAGACTGCTTTGGATTTCAGCATCTGCAGTAAGATTAAGGTAACCATGCATGAAAGTGGCTTTACCAGCTACGATAAAGCAATAAATTGTTCCATAGATCAAGTTCACTAAGTGTGTATTTTTGGTGAAGCGCTTTTCTGTTACTGTTTGAATAACCTGGACATTTCTTATAGCACCCTTGATAAATAATGAACTGTAATGACAAGTCTTCTTCATTTGCTAACAAATCACGGTGGAAAAGCAGCAAAAAGCCTCTTTTATGGGTTTGAAAAACAAGTGAAGCAGGTGTACCCAGGACAAATGAACGGACAGCCTGGAATATCATTATGGGGCGATACTCAGCAGATGCTTGGGAGCTTAATATCAGGACATCCTACGTGTACCCATGTCGTTTTCCGCAGATGTCTAAAATAGAATTGCTACAATTACTTCCTTAACCATCCTTTAGGAACCACAGTCTACATTTTACTTTCACAAAGTCAAAGTGGGCTTACCCCCACCCCCAGCGTGTGCCTGTGTGGTCACGTTTGACGCCATTTTGTAGAGGGTCAGTTTGAGCTGATAGTGATCCAGGTGGCCAGCTGTGTTTGCTTCTGTCTGACGGCTTAAAGGAAACCCAGAATATCGAACTCACTAACACCCCCCTGCAAACACACGTACACCAAACGCAATGGAGCTCAAGGGGAGACACCCACCCTGAGAAAACTTCTATCATGGCCTGAAACGTATGTCTGAGCGTTCCGTTTTATGCATGCAAAATTCTTTGTTTGTCTTAATTGATGTTTCAACTAATACCATTGAAATCTAGGAGAAAATTTTTTGAAACTAAAGAGCCTACTTCCTATCAAAACGTCCCTTGGTGATGCTTTTAGTTTCGAAGATTTCCCATTTCGTTTGCAAATCTCACGGGATAGCTTTGAGTTGTAAATGAATGTCTTATTTTGATATTTAGGAAGCGTCTCTGTTTGCTTATCAAGAACCTTTGGCTGAATCGTGACGGCGTTCTCACCTCGGTCATAAGGAGGTCTGGTGGCGGAGTGCAGGCTGAGCCATCTTTTCTGGGTCGGTTTCAATGTAAACAAGCCGTGCCGAAGTGAGCGAGATGAGGTACTGCTGTGCAAATAATCAGAAATCTGGGCCGAGTCCAATTTTGGCATTGCTGAACTGAACGTCTGTCTGGCTCAGTCTTTCTCGCTTCCTCTTCGAAAGTCTCAGCGCCTCGCATTCTATCACAGGAAAGCACGAGGACATCACGGATGGGCACTTTTGAGACATTAATTCAAAGTGAGAATTCAGTTTCCTTTGTTCTGATTTGAAATGCTTAAACATTTGACAGAAGCTTTTGTGTTTGCAGAAAATAAATAAGACAGATGCTATCTCGCTAGACTTGGAAGGGGAAATGGGTGAGGATTGAGAATTGCGTTCTCAGCCGTTTGTACTCCATTTCAAATGGAGTACAGTCCGAACACATGAAACAAAAAATGGACCTCCAAACCCTTTACGAAACCCGATATTTAGTTTTGCATACATTCTTCAACTTTGTGCAGGTTTTGGGTAATGCGCACCACCAAGGGTACTTCTAAAAGCAGAACACATGCTGACAAAATGGTTTCGCAAATAGAACCAGGTGCTTTAAAGACAAAATGCCGAAACAAAATCGCAGACTATGAATTATAACTGGAACAAACATACATGACACGTTTACAGTTTAAGATTAAGGCAAAACATTTGGGACGTTTGAAGACAAGTCACTGAACCTTTTTTGGTTCCCTGGAGAGTAAATGATGGTCTCGTAGCTTTCGTCACTTTCATTAAAAAAACGTGTTCATGTTATCAGGACAAAGCCACTAGGTTCCACTTAATTTACAAAAGTTAACATTTGATCTGTATAAGATTCATCAGTTAACGATATATGTAAAGTAAATGATTTTAATTTTTGGGTGAAGTATCACTTTAAACATGGAGCCAAAAGGTATGGACAGTGTTGGTGTTAACAAATACATAATTTTTGGCCTGAAGCTCTGTTTGAATATATGATAGTCTGTGAAAAAGGTCTCACGCAGAGGATTTTGCTATCGGGAGTGGATATTTAGCAACCTTTCGACCTTAGCGATAGCTAGATGAATCGTCAGCTTAGCAGATAGGTATTTAAGAGACTTTGAAAACCAGTGTGAAACCTCTAAGGCATCATACATCACGCCTGCCTGATGATACAGAATATTTAAAGTTCAACCAAAAAGGAAAGAATAACGAATACTTAAGACAGAAATGCATTTATGCTTTAAATTCCTTAAAATAGTTCATCACATGTACATCTTGGTTTGGTACAACGTCTTGCAGTAAATTCCAGCCGTTTCTTAAATTCCCGTAAGACGGAATGTTTTATGCGTGTTTGCGAGTCAAAGACACGGTACATCTGAAATCCATTAGTAAAGGGTGCAGTTTGCAAACGGACCCCGCTTGCAGCCCAATTGGAATTCCACCTCATTGCCAACTCTTCCTAAAACCAACATCTCTGACTTTTCTGTAGCTACGAGCACCACTGAATTCCTCGAGTTGCCTTCTGGGAACTCTGTGCGTTTCCTAAAACTCTGCAAACACTCACCTTATCTCGCACAAGACTTTTTATCTCTTTGTTTGAGAGGGCAATAAAGCAAACCTTGCAGCTCACGTATGGCAAACAGTGTCATAGCATGTACCGTTCTCACATGTATGTATAAAGACCTAAACACAAGTGTGGGATTGTTTTTCTGTTTCTGTTTTTCATAGGATGACACAGAGTCATTGTATGAAACGGTTTGAGTTTGTCCTCCCCGTCGCCTTTGAAGTCCCGCATTCCTCCCTCGCTACATCACTGGAGGAAGATGAGGTTAGCGGAACGGACACCGAATGATTAAAATACAACACAGGTGACTGAGTTTTAACTAAAGGCTTGTGAGATCTTAAATGACATAAACGAATGACGTAAGAGCTCCCTCCCTAAATATATGCGAGTTCTGTGCGGGATTTTTTTGAACGAAATAAAAGAGTGGTCTGTTCCAACGGATTTTACGGAAGAATAAATGGGGGAATCATTTCAACAGACGACCGCAAAGTTCTTCTGTTCTCACCACACGGGCATCTAACAGGCTTGGTGCAGATGGGGTGAAGGAGCAGTTCACACAAAAATGAAAGTTTTCTCATTTGCTCACCCTCGCTGAACTCATCTTTCCATCTTCTAGAAAGAACACAAAAAATTATGAGAATACAGCGATCAGAACTAATTTTATTTCATAAAATATTGAATGTCTTCTGAAGTCATACAATTACAAATAAACTCCTCGAAGTGCAAGATTTCCGGTTTTCCGATAAAGTTTAAATGGTTTCTTCGTCAGCCCTGACCTGGTGCTCTCCTCTGAAAACCCTCCCTGATCTGAAGCCATTCCAGATTCTGACTTATTGCAATACAACTTCTCTCTCCAAACCAGAGGGACTGTGCATCTGTTCTGTGCGTCAAGGATATAACATCACATTTCAGGGATTTCATGACTCACACTCAAGCTTTCTCTAAACTATTGTACAAATGCCAGACAGAAAAGAAACTCTTTGTCAACACGAATCTAAACGATGCTTTTAGTTTCCACGGCACTAATGAGCAGAGCACTCCCCGTGTGTCTGACTATGTAACAATCATATCTAATGGCTTTTTCAGCTATGTTTGAGTTAAGTTGGAGCTCTGAATTAGAAATCAAAGTTTAACGTATACAAAATAAAAATCCGCTAGACATCTGCTGAAATTATACAGGAGACACACGCGAAATCAACTCCAGAATTTCATCTCAATGTCCCGGCCAAGGTCAAAGCTATCAATATGAACTCAAATAAGTCTCATTCAAGACTGAATTATCAGTTCTGTGTTATCCATGTTGACTTTATAGTTAGCCAACATCGTCTCACTTGTCCACATGTTTATCTCTCCTCATGGAAGGCGCAACATCTGAGACGAAGCGATAGTAGTATGAAACACAGAGCTCAACGTTGCTTCTGGCTTTCATCGGCGTTAAGCAAATTCTGCATTTCATTTCTTTGATGTCTACAGGAAAAGAGGGAGCACTTTAAGATACATCATTTGTGATTTCACTGGTCTTTGTGAAACATTCATTTGTCCTTCTGAAACAAGAAAGAAGCGAAGATAAAAGTCGCATTCACAGAAATAATGAAGGGGCGAAACAGAGGCTTTGGTTGGATGAGAGTCATATTAAAAACAACTGGGTCTTCATCTGGTTTATGTAGGATTTGTCCTCTCTTGAGAACTTGGAAAACAGAAGAAGCTCATCACATCGCAGATCATGTTGGTCATTATTTTCCTTCAAGACCTGCCAGGTTTCAAACAAACATGATTAAGAAAATGCTTTTTGGAGTAATTTAACAACACAAATGGCAAACACAAAAAACCTCTCTTTAAAAATAACTTTAAAGTGTAATAAAAAATACCCGAGTAAAAGTTGTTGAGACACGATGCTACCTGCTGTAGACGGTTGCCACGGTGTCGCTTTGCTGTTGCTAAGGTACTCTGAGTCTTCCTTAGAGCATTGCTATGTTGTTGCCGTGGTGTTCAGGGTGGTTGCCAAGTGAGCGTCACAAAACCACACCCATACATTTCCATCTGCTTCTGGCATCTATGGGTTTATCTTAATTTCTACATTAGTTTGCTTAGAAAAGTAATAATCACAAGTCACAATTCGTGGACAACAACGTAAGAACATGAGTTGTACTAAAAGTAAATACTTATTGTATGGGGGTTTGTTCAAATGCCATAATAATAAGCAACGCTAAGTGCTGTTTGCCCCACAAACACCACTAACTAATAAGAAAAACATTGTATTAAGACAGTAGTGTTTGTGATCTTCAAATGTAAATAGGGAGTCAGTTCTCAAGATATAGTAATTTAGAAAAGTCAAATTTTTACCTTTCATCTGGAAAGCCTTTTATTGAACATTGAGTCATGAAACATACTGTTTAACATGACCTGTCAGATGTTGAGGGGGAGATGCAAAGAAAGGGAAAGCATTTTTCTCTGTGCTCCACGGACAATATGGTTCTGTTTAGCGAAGTGGGTCTTAGGAGGCGGAGTCTGGCAAAAATGCAGCGAACATCCAATTTCACTGCATACACACTTCAAGGACATGGGAGGGGGGACGTCGGAAATGCAGCAAATCATTTCTACGACCAGGCAACACAGAAAATTCCTCAAATGAATTTTACATGACATAGCGAACCCGTGAGACATACTCAAACGTGTTGATTTCTTCAATTAACTTTTATGGCATTGGGAAATAACTTAATTTAAAAGACGCACTGAAACACAAGTGAAACAAAGCTCGACAAAACTAAAAATCTTGATAGTTTTTCACTGCCGAGTGATAAAATGAGCACAATCAATACAAGAGCTATGGAGGCGGTTCCTTTAATTGCTCAGACAACAAAGGCATCTATGTTTTCCAAACCTGCTGACTCAGTGTGGTAGTTTCCACTACGTTTTACCGGCATTTGGGTTCCACTCAGCTGTCTGACCACCCAGCTGGCGTGTCTCTCCTAACAGCCAATTAAAATTAGGCAATTAGGGGTAGACCGTGAGCTTTGGGCTGTAAAGATTTCAAGCGAGAAAGCAAACCGTTCGTCGTGATTAGTTTAACACTGCTGAATGCTGCATTTCCATATGACGAAACATCATAATGATGCACATTATGTCATTACCACATATCTAGTGGTGACTGTTTCTATTGTGTTGCCACATAACTCCGAGATAAAGTATTTTTAGAGTCGACATAACGTGGAGCACCGGGACTCGTCATATGATGTTAATTATTTAATATGCGTTAAAGGTATATAAACCTTCTGCAAATGTTAAAGTACAATTTAATCGAATTAGTAAAAATATAGTTCTCTCAAAATGCAATGAAAATAATGCAAAATAAACACATAGGCTAATCGCTACTGGCTGAAGTGTGTATGATTTATGTTTTATGTAAATGATCTGTCAGACAAATGCAACGTTTTTATATGATATAGAACTGTATTAACATTAATTATTAACGTCAAGTAAGATGACTATTGCCATTACATGATGTAATAAAATCACGAATGTATCAAAACAATAAAACAGTTTTATGAAACTCCTTACGAATATTCACCATGGTTTTACCATTCACCACAGCAAGCATGATAGTAAAACTATGGTAATATACGAATATCAATCATTCTTCCCCCCAAAACATGGTTACAAGACTTTTACTGTAGTAAAACCGTGGTATTTGTTCCTAGGAGAAGGCCTAAATAGTGTTTCTCTTCGAGTTTCTGTAAATGGTGGCAGATTATTGCGGGTTTTGAGGGACAGTCAGGAGGTGCAAACCCCCTCCCATCTCAAAGAAAGCACCTCCCCTCGGCCTATCAGGGCAATTCACTCACTCTTCTCCCCCCTCACAGGGGCAACAGTGCAGTTTTCCATTCAGTGGATCATATCCCGTGACAATAACGGACTCCTCCGGGCAATCCGACACATCTGAGGTATTTCGCATTTAATATTCTCTTTATTTGGGCATTATTTTTTGCATCGCTTTAGACGCATCCCTGACACGCATTTAACGGTAAAAATGATGCAAATCACGTCAAATGCGATGTTGGAAATCTTGACCTGAGGTAAAAAAAAGTTATCGGCTCAGTCATCCGGCGATTCTTTCCTTCAGCTTTGAGATCTGCTGACCGGCAAACCGATTCAAAACATAAATAAAATCATAAATGTGGTGAACGACTGAAGAATTGATAAAACAATTTTAACGTTAAATGCCTTTGCTGAAAAAACAACGTTTTGAGAGATGTTTTTTTACAGCTGTGATAAATAGATATCAAACGCGTTACATTTGAAACTTTACCTCATCCATAGGCAACGCATAGCAGAAAAATCTGTCGTAAAAGGTGCGTAAAACGTAAAACGTTCGCTCGTGAGCGCGTTCAACGTTACCTCAGCAAACTTTTTTCTTTCTCCTCACGAAGGAAACGCTCTCGTTTTTCTCGCTTTTCTTGAAGTCACACACATACAACTTGCAGATGTTCGGTAGTGACACGGTGTCTAACGCCACGGGAGCGCCGGGAGTCATTAATGATGATGATGATTCATGAGATCGCTGATCGTGTCGCCCATTGATGTTTTTTTCGCTTCATTGTTCGCGCCGCGATTAGACCCGCCCACTTGAACACGCCTCAAACGTCCCTCCCCTCCCAGCGGAGCTGTCATCCAAAGTAACGGACTGCGATTCAACAGCGTAATATTTATTTTAAGATGATTTCCAAGATACTCTGTTCATATGATTCAAATAATATTTGTACGCAAACAGTACGCACTTTTTTATCTGGTTTTCCTCAAGAACTTTTTTCTCTATTTTTGTGGTGTTTTTTATCCACAATATTTCATACTTTGTTGTTTTGCCACCCGCTCTCAAAACCAATTTATGCCATGTTTAAAAATCTTTTGAGGACTATGACTTACCCTAAAACCATATTTTTAATGAGCCGGTTGAGGAAGTACAGTCCTGGCCAAGACTTGGGTTTTTTCTGCAGCGAATGCATGCTATGGCCTTAGCGGGCTTGTAAAATATTGCAGACCTATGTTTAAAAAAGCGTTTGCCTGGAATAATTCTATAGTTTATAAAAAACTCCATCATCGACAGTGGCCGATTTCATGGCTACATTTATGAAGCGGGACATTTGTTCGTACGTTAATTGTATACTCCACCAATTACCAAATTCAATGAAAATTATGCAAAGCACATTTGAAGTATTTCTGTCTTCTTTCTTTCAGCCCGGAGTGCTCTTACATCACACTTTTGAGGGGACACGTCTGAAGAGCTCATTGAGGAGGAAGAGGTTTATTACGGGCGAGGCACGTTTAACAGGAGGTTTTAGGAGTCGCACAGCAGGGGCCAATGGGAGCCTGGAAGCTGGCCAAGGTGGTGCTCGGATGGGTCGCAGTCTGGTGGGCAGCGGCGCATTCGGTGTGGGTGCAGGCTGATGGAGATATCCAGGCCAGCCGATTCACTGGAAAACCAGAAGGGGAGGTGCAACTGAGGGTCCGTCGGAGAGGCCAGGAGTCCCTTAGGGGGTAAGAATGTTTTTTGGTCTTCTGTCAGCTTTTCTCTTGAAGTAAACACAATTATTGTTTGAGAATAAGCAACACTTAGATTTTATTTCCAAAAGTATAATCAAACTGGTATATCTTTTTTTAAACTGTAGTGGTGCAGATGGCACAATTAAGAGTTAGAATTAGCTTATCCTTCTTTTGCAAAAGTTAAATGAGTTTGCTGCTGTAGAATTCTACTGCTGTGGATTTCTTTTACTACCTGCTGTGATGTTTGAGTTGAAGCCAAACTTCTGTCAGGTTGGTTGCCTGATTGTTCCCTAAAAAGCAACATATGTGGGGGAGCCAGCTGTGATAATGTTTGTCAAATGTGTGTTAATCTGCTGTGAAGGAATTTTAAGTACTGGGATGACTCTGTATGTTGGTCGTCTCAACAGGGGTGTCATTTCCTACAGATTTCTAGCCACGTTGAAAGACAGTAAAGTTTGGTTATAGTAAACTTTACTTCCATGTCTCTCAGAAGAATGCACAATGTTTGAAGTTTTTGTTGAGGTAAACACACTTAAATACACTGAAAAAGAACACAGACGGATTTGATGATGGATGTGTTTTCCTAGCCTTCCATTGCTTCTCAAACTCAGGTCACATTTTTTTGTTCAGAAAGCCAGAGCTGTGTATCTTTCTCATTTTTGTGAAAACAATGGTTGGTTTGTGCGACGCTCATATGTTTGAATCGGTTATTCCTCTCATCTGTGCTTGCTTAAAACTCTCCAACAAACTTAGACAGGAAATGAGGTATTCTGATTACCTAGGGTTCCAACAAGGCACATTTGTTTCAAAGTGCAGGTGAGAGAGTATTTAAAAACAGACGTATCTCCCAAACTAATTTTGAAGCAAGGTCAAACAAACGCTTTGGGGCAGTTGGATTAGTGCTGTAGTTAGCTGTACAGCTCTGGCAGAAACAATAGGGCTATTCTGTACGTCCAAATGGGCCAACAAGTTGAAGCAGTCATAGTTGACCTATAATGCACAGAAAGTGTTTTAATTAGCTATTTTGTCCAAATTTTCAGCTCAGAAGGGAGTTTGTGATACGGCCATTGGAGCGGAACCATAGTGCCCATTGGTCCAACATAAATTTCCAACTCCAAGACCATATTATTTCCTTGCCAGAATATTTCCTTGAAATTCACAATCCCTCTTGACTAATGCTGTAGCTGTTGCGTCATTTAAAGAAAAGTCTAATTACGAATATCTTTCACTGTTTGCCATTCGTTTTTATAGAATCTTTGTAATTTATAATCACCAAGTGCATATTAGCCTAAGACTGCTGTTGAATGTGCACATTTATGCTTTCTACCACTGACCAATTAAGCAGAGTTATCTTGGGTCAGATGGTTTAAGCGACTTGCAGTGGGAGATTTGGAGCTTATTGGCTCTCTGTGCTCTGTCACATGATCACGTTGTGTCCGGGGGCCCCTACAAATGAAGGTAAATTCTGCGAGACTGCTGTAAAAGCAATTATCTTGGGGGTGAGAATATGATTATGTGGTCCTCAGTGGTTGATGCCAAACAGAACCTGAAGTGTTCTGCAGAGCGTTCAACTAGACGTTTGTTGGCTTTGCGCAGGTCCTCAAAGCAGAACAACATTTTCATTCGTTCAACATGCTTCGAAGGCAATGTCAGTTCCATTCGAATCCAAAGATGGGCTTGCGGAACAATTGATGTTTGTGTCCCCACAGAGAGTGAGCTCTTTGTCTAGGATATGCACTTCTTAAAACAGTTGAAACACATGCCAGCCTAAAGGAAAACAATCGTTCTCGGATATCAAAGAGTTTAATAGACGCCAGCAATGTTTTGTTTTGGATTTGTGCATTGTTGAAATACATTCTCAAGAAGAAAAACATGGCAAAGGACTTGATTCCTGCAATATGTGATTAATAAAAGCATTGAGTGAAACTTTCAAGATTTTCAAGTATAAACGTTAAATGGTCAAGAGGGTGCTTATATGGAAAATCATATACGGATTTGGTGCCAACTTGTTTAATACATCTCATGTGAGAGGGACCCCACTGAAAAGAGAAAAACATATTGCAACGTTTCAGTGCGTCGTCTAACCAAAAGAAAGATGCAAGTCTTATAAGTGTATCCTTATGTGTCCATAATAGCATGCCCAGACATTCTTATTGACTTATCAAATGGACTTGTTTCTCTTATTGTTCCACACAAAAGAAAAGGCATAAAATGGCTTTCTGTTGTCTATATCAGATACCATCAGTTGCCATAACTCCATAAGTCTCGTGCAGCAATCGTTTCAAGAATGCCTCATTCCCACAGGAGTCTGTGCAATAAAATAGGGATTCTTGTTCATCAGGGTAAAGGGCTTGATACAGGCCAAGTTGGACACATAAAGACCTTTGAGATCCTTGTGATCATGAAATGTTTATAATGTTAAAATGACAATTTCTTTGGGCTGTAGATCCAACATTACTGGGGGCTGGGGGCCAAAGGCCATTGAATTGACCTTTAACCTCTTTAGGAGTGGTACCCTGTGGGCGAGAGTTGTGCTATCTTTGTCTATGACCTCTCCGAGATAACCTACAAGCCCTTACGAGAGCTCCCGTACAAGTTTTTATGACCTCACCGAATGTCGGCCTAAGGCCATCAAAGCACGTCCTGATTTCCTATCTCAGACTGGTTGTTGACCTTTTGCCTTGGAATTTGGTTCATGAGGGGTCCTTTGTGATCCCCCTCCAAGAACTTTAAAGCTAAGCTGTTTTATCCAGAGATCTTCGGCAAATAATTTATGCAAATCCTTTGGTGGATCTTGTAATTTAAAGTTTGTAAGTTTTGAGAAATTATTGGTTCCAGTTGAGGAGTCACATGGTCTTCCTAGGTATTTGCCTTGTAGCAAAAAACCTTTACCAATTTATGTGCTGGTTTGTATTTGAGTTCCTGGGTCTGTACATTTTTTTCATTTAGTAGCGGTAAACACACAGTTCTGCAAGTAATACAATTCATTTGCACATGGATTGCATGTTTGAAATGCATTTGTCTTGGCTCTTTTCTTTGGCTCTGTGAAATTGAACCCAACAAATTTTAGGATTACGTCAACATTTGTTTTTTATAATACAACTCAAGAGTTATCTGCTGGAAGCGATGGCCATTCATCTTGTGGCTCTTTTCCATTGCATAGTACTGCACAGGTACAGCTTAGGAGGGTGAGATCTGACGATCTTAAATCCCAATCGATCTTGAAGGCATCCTCAATCCACTTTTCAACGGAATCGCTTTGGCCTGCGCTACAAACTGTAAACCTCGGTAGCACTGTGCTATGTGCAAAAAAGTGAATGTACAGACCTGTATTTCAATTCACATTGTTGATCGAGATTCTTTTTAAGAAGTTTGTGATATGCATTTTTGGGATGATCGCCCAGCCCAAGTGCAGCTCACTTTTGGGGGATTTTCCACTAGGTACAGTACCTAGTACCTGATCCTTTTTTAGTACCACTTTTTACTGAGTGTACCAATGCCAAAATGTGACGTGTTTACACACAGATAACTGATGTGGCAGAGAATCATTACCAGCATCATTGGATTAGCAACACATGAATACGCATTTTAATACGTAATATTGGCAATTCGTTGTATGCTTCATTACAGTAATATAGAGATTGAGACCCTTAAAGCAATGTTTAATGCAACATTAGCTTACCATGGTGCGCCGTCGAGCAAACCTAACAATCATTGTCTGGTCTTGCTGTATGATTTCCCACTCTCTGGTACTATTAGCATTATTTTGTTTTACTGCCATCTGTCATCGATATGCTCAATTTCTCCTTTGTTTTGCGTGTGTTGCATTCACAATGATGTTTATAATGCCCACTCAGTTTGAAGTTGTACTAAACTGCTGTGGAAAAGCAATCCGAGCCGAAGTGAGCTTCACAGAGCCGAGTCATACTAAACCTGATGGTACCATGCAAAAGCGCAATTGGTGTCTCTCTTATATCTAGATGTGTTTAAGACTAATTTAGTTTGATTTTAAGAAGCAAGACTCCTTGCTTCCATGTTTTTTTTTAACATCCCACCCTTCCAACCCCCTGTCCACTTCCACTTGTTTTCTTTACCTCCCACTGATTCTTGCCCTTTTACCAGCATTTTCCGTTTCCGTACTCCAACTTCTAATACTGTTTTTGCCCCAACTCCCTCCAGCTCTCTGTCTCCGGCTCTGCAGTTTGTAGTCATGTCGTCTGGTATTGTGGTTTAAAATCCAACAAACGATTCAAACTACAGCTGGTCATCCCCAGGTGAATGACAGCAGTAAACTTCTGCCTTGTAGAGCAAAGGAATTTGTCTCTGTGTGTGTGTTTAGAAAGACAGATGTCCAAGGTTTTTTCAAAGCTCTATTTATGGCAGACTAAACTGGGTGCTGATAGAAATAAAGCTTTTTCTCAGTGAGTGTCCAGGTTTAATGGAGATCCCCTGAGCTTGTTGGAAGGGAACCGTGAATATTAACCGAAGGTGTGGTACTGGCCCACAGTCTGGGAAGTAGTCCTGAGCACTTGGATCAAGTCTTATTCCCCAAACAGTGGCCCCTAAAACGTGGTCTTACTCGTGAGAAACGGTGCTCATGCAGAGAAACGATTAACTTTGGACTTGGCCTTGTAAAGTATCTCACATACATCAGCTTCATTTCTCTGGACTAATTCTTGCTGTTGGTGGGAAAGTCTGTACCAACATTAGAGTAGCTAGTAAATATATCTGTCTCAGGATGTTTGGTTAGGATCCTACTCAAAACAAACTGCCTATTTTCACTATGGTCCCTGGATAGATGAATAAAGTCCTTCGGGCCACTCAGTGAGCGGCATTTATTTCCAAATGCGGGTCTTTCAGACTGCAGATATTTCATTCTGAGAAACGGTTCATTATGGTTTAATTTCATTGGGTTTGTTTTCTTTGTTTCAGGCCCAATGTATGTGGTTCTCGCTTTCACTCCTATTGTTGTCCAGGATGGAAAACGCTTCCTGGAGGGAACCAGTGCATCGTTCGTAAGTATCTGCAGCATCACGTGACTGACGCAGGATATTCTTGCTTTTAAAGTTGGGGGTTGAAGGATTTATGGTACACAACTTACATTAGCTTGACTACAATCGCAGGGTTCACTCATAGGACAAACTGGGGAAACTGAAGTCTTTCAGAAATGTAAAGGCTAAGATGTGTACTGTATAAAGTCATTTTCTCCTTTCAGCGATCTGCAGGAACTCATGTGGCGATGGCTTCTGCTCAAGGCCCAACATGTGCACTTGCTCTAGTGGTCATCTTTCGCCTAACTGTGGAGCGGCCGCAGGTGAGTTCAGTCATTTCAGCTTTCCTGCACCTCATTACACTTACAAAACATCCATTAATGAGCTAAATACATAACGAACTCTGTGACCATTTTACAGTAGATTCACTCGAATGGGCCTTTTTAAACCAAGGGTCACTGTTTTGAAAACTCACCACTAGACCATGGTTCCAACATGTTTTTTAATTGGCTAAAAGCAGGGCCATCGCTACCTATAAGAAGAGCAGGCAGTTGCTTAGGGCCTCAGGCTTGGAGGTGGGGACTCCATAACTGTAACGTGTCTCCAACTTTGATGCACATAACATCACACTACGGCAACAGTGTTTCCAAAGCATATAGGCATAGTCTACTTAAGTCTTGACTGCACTCACCTGTCCTCACATGCAGCTAGAGTTGCGCGATGCATGTAACCGCATATCTCTTTTACCGTCTTTGGCATTGTTTGTCATCACAAAATATGATTATTTTTACACGTTTTAATGCTTGCCCATTTAAACTTTCTATTGATTTCTCACTCGAACAGCACACACAGATGACAGTTCTCATAAAGCGCCAGGGTAAACGCAAGTTCTCTATTGTGCCTTTTTGTGCATCTTTTATACTGTGAAATATAAGGCTATGTAAAAAACACACGTAAACAGTCCGTTATGTCTGAAATGAAGGTATCAGTCAGATCTATATCACTAGCCTATATTAAATAATTTAAAGTAATTTACAGTAGGCTAAACTTATCAAAAAGACTGGAAATTAATGTCTGTGTTACTGTAAAATGATTACACAAAAATCTAATCCTGACTGCCGTAAAATTTAATTTAGACCAGTTTTAAATTGAAACTTTATAATATCATAACATTACAGTGTAATAAAATACTTTATTTTTTCTAAATGTCTGAGGGGATGAGGGTGCTGTGAGTAGCCCTTCAAAATAAATTTTGCCTTGGGCCTCCAAAGTTTTAATACCAGCCCTGGTTAAAAGTCTTTTTAAGCCATATTCCTTGAATGTTTTGAAGGATTTATTAGGTTAAATGCTGTATCAGTTGATATTGAGCAGAGGTATTGCCATTCAGGAAATTTCTTCAACAGAGTATCACGTTTCTTACGAATCATCAGCCATGAGTATTTTCTGTTGAGATATGTTCTGGCCACCTAGAAATGCCTTTTTTATGAATAAAAGGTTTAATTTATAATTGTTTAGTTCGTTTTTTGTAATTTTGGGATAAGCTGTCGAACATAGTTGCAGGTTTCTGTTTCTACACCTGCCAGCAGTGTCCGTCCATTTCATAGCAAATGCCAGGAATATGCGGTCATAGACAAATAAACCCAAATACACCTAACCATAGGGTTTGGTCTCGTAAGCTGTAAACCCACAGTTGATTTATTCTGTAGTGAGAAATTGACCATACAGTTGCCTGTTTGAAAGCAAACACTAAACATACACTCGTGATCTGTTTGGGCAGCCTTATAGGATTTGTGAGATCGGTTTTGCTGTCATTACACCCACCTGACCGCGTGCCGTCTGCAGTGGTTGGGAGCGGTCGCATTTTTGAGTCAGCCATGAATCTGCAATTGTTCCATAAATTACAAGGATGTTAGCCTAGCCATAAGCGTCCAGATGTTGCAAGATCAAAATAACGCATGGAAATAAACTGCTTAACCAAGACTAAGGTGGTTAACTGAGCACGGACAAGATAGTGTTTAGCTGTTTTAGCAGGTGTCCAAATGTCCGAATCGCCCTAGGCTGATCTCATGTCTGGGCATTATTACCTAACTGTGTCTTTCATTTTCAACCACAAAATCATACATACATGTGGTTTTTAAGATTTAACAGCTCAAGAATTAAAACTCAACACCAACGCGTCAGTAATGCAAGCCACCGGATTTCTTCTTAAGCCCCAAAACATCTCGCCATGAACTTGACGTTGACAGGCTGCGGATTTCCATGCTAGATGCGCGATACAGACGGTCATAAAGGACCTCTGTTTCTCTGCTTTGCTCACGTTTCGTAGCTTGTAAAAAACAGACAGATGTGACTGGTGCATACAGAGGTGCATTGTGGTGCTGGAACCTCAGGGAACCCCAATTTTGCGTGGGTCGCATGTTTGCATGTGCGGTTGAGCACGTGCAGCTTTCTTCGAATGGGTTGGCAAGCTACATCGCCCCCACCCCCACCTATTGTGGACCGCCAGCAGGTCTAGCCGATTAAGTCATTTCCTGTTCTTTAGGAAAACACGACCCTACTCAAATGCTCACAGGCATGGCTGTTGAAAGCATGCCATCTCCAAAAAAAATGAATTGGACATGTTTGATCTCTCTGTCTCCATCTCCATTTTCAATGTAAAGACACACAAAATGGCTATGTTTTAGGCTTTTTGTATTAAGACAATAACCGTCCAGTTTTTTTTATTAGGTCATGGCAAGTTGAGATCATTGCCAATAAAGAATAATATGATAGTTGCTTAAAAAAATTTGGGTCTGGAAAGAATAGTAGAGTGAATTATGTTTTGGGCTGAAACTATATGGCACGACGCCTGTGTTTAGACAGAACAAAGAGATTGGCGAGCATCGCTTTGACGCGACCAATGGGAAATATCAATATTTTAAAATCGATGCATCGAAGATGATTTGTTGCTCTTTTGACAACGTGAAAATTATCCCTGAGGAAATGCTATTTAAAATGACAATATTTTTTATCTCACATCATTGTAAAATTATTCTGTTAAGATGGAAATCTTTGCTTAGTGATTTTGTCTGCGCCAAAGAATTTCTAGTTCTTGGAAATCATTGGAAATGAATCACACGAGCTTACTGTTTCAAATAATATTTTTACTGCTATACGGTGTGTGGAAATCTTTCAAAATAGTTTTGGGGCTAATTCCGTATTAAATAACTTCAGATGAGTAACGGTTGGCTGGATGGAGAGGAGAATTGAGCAATCAAGCATTTTCATTATCTCGCCTTTTTCCCGGTTTTACAGTCCAGTCCTGCAGCGTTCGTTGTATGAACGGAGGCGTTTGTAATGAAGACGCCTGCTCGTGTCAGAAGGGCTATACAGGAAATCACTGCGGACAGCGTAAGTGTACTTCATCTTAATGATTTCATTCATAAAACCACATGAAGATACATACAGTAGCAACTCAAGAACCCAAAATAGCATCTTATGTCTGTTATAAAAAAAAACTATTTTGACAAATTTGTTTTCCGCAGCTGTGTGTGAAAATGGATGTCAAAATGGCGGCCGGTGCGTCGGTCCCAGCAGATGTGCCTGTGTCTACGGGTTTACTGGGCCACAATGTGAACGAGGTAACAACCCTTTTAAAGTTCCTCTTACTTCTAAATTGTGTTGTGGCACACTTTAAGATGTCTTGAAGTTTGTGAGGTTTATTTACTGTCTCGCATCTGTTTTAAAAATGCGGCCACAAAGGATGTTGCTGTGACCCAGAAACGCTCGACAGAATAATGTACAGTGCTACAGTTTTGACGCAGGTTTAATAATGCACTTTAGTTTACCGTAGCTAGTGTGAAATTAATAATACAGTTCAAATTGTGGCCAAGTCTCCCCCAGTAAGGACGACAGCCTCCTCTACGCCTGCCAAGGCGCTCTTGAGGCAAAATCCTTGACTGCAGAAAATGACAGAGTGACGTGATAGTAAAGACAAGGCTCCAATAAGGCCGTGTGAAATGTGGGAGAGAAACGCCCCAGGCACACAGGACCGAATACCTGACCCTTTTTGGGTTACTTCACCCTCCTCCATCTGCCTTCCCGTCCAGACCCACCCCATCATGAAGCCACTTGTGCAATCGCGGGACGGTTTCCTTTGAAAATACAACACAGGGGGGTGATGGAAAACTTTGGTAGACATCTGGCAACAGATAAAGTAGGGTGTAAATGACAAGGGAACATTTCTGCGTGGCGCCGTAGACGTTTTCTTAGTAGAACTGGGGGCGTTGGATGGAGACCCCAGCTGTGTATACAACTAGCACAAACAATCTACTCTTCACACTGGGAGTGTCGTCCACCTGACACCAGCTGCCCCCCAGCGACTTGTTCCCCGGCCACCCGACCACATCCGTTCAGCTCAGAGCCGTTTCTCATAGTCCTCCAGACGCACCCTCAAGGCTGTTGGGTGTCTGGAGGAGGCTGTAAAAAGCTCAAAGCTAACCATTAGTAACATCAGCTTTTAAGATGGGTAGAGAGATAGAGACACAGTTAGCGAGAGAGAGAGAGTGAGTGAGAAGCCCAGGTCCACTGTCCTGGCCCGTTAACTCTGCTTAAATCCAACTAGTGTCAGCCAAGTGTGCATTTGTTAGCAATACCAAACTTACATGAAGTTTGGCACACTGCTTTCTGGTGATGAAAAGTGAATGAAAGGGGACATGAAATTTATTTGGAGCATATTGTTTTGCACAAGGAAACGTCTAAGAGAAGTTAAGCTGAGATCAATTCATACGGTTCATCTGACTTGCATTTATGTGTTTATGTGCTCCATTATGACACTAAGAATTACAGCATTTTTGGGGGGGTTAAAAAGCAAATCACGTTGAGCAAGTACATGAAAAATCACTCCTTATCTTACCTAATATACAACGGGAAGCTTTGGGGCAAATGTGGGTTAAGTAACTTGCAATTTTACATTTCAAACATAGCTGACGACATATAGTGCAAGTTTTTCTCTCTGTTTGGTCATTATTTGTACAAAGACTTGGTACCAAAGAAAGTAGACCTTAAGAAGCAACATGTGTACATGCCTTGTGTTTTGGGAAAGTAAGTTGCATACATGTTCTGCGAGCAAGACGTGAGCTCAGCTTGGGTGCGGTTTATAGAAAGTGAATAAATGAGATCACTTCAGAAATGGTGTCGGACCCATTCATGGAATTAATTTTCCCTATAGCATGTGTACATAAGATAACCTTTGCAGAACAATACAACACGTAATATTTATGTTGCAGCCGAGGGTTGAATTTTCCCATATTGAAGTTGACGTCACTTCCGAAGCCGTTGGCCTTTTTGGAAGCCTTTACATGCTGAGAACGGATTAAAGAGAAAAGCAATGTTCAGAGCAGTAAGACATGTAACCACATGAGTATGATTGGCCGTAGACTCATTTGTGAGTCATAAAATGGTTGAAATCAAGGCTTGCTGTACATGTGGGAGATGGATAAGGTAGAATTAAAGCCACTGTTTTTGTCGGACTGTAAATCATTGAGCAGTAAAAGTGTTTGTTGATCAGTTCAGGCAACATCAAAGCTTTACACAGGAGGGCTTGAGCGTATAATGTTTCCTTCACCCTCATTTTCTCAAGGTGCAAAGCTTTTTCTTTACATCTTCATTCCTCCATGTGCATGAATTTACGCTTTTAAGCATTTCTTTGCAGATTTCATATCTTGATCTCCACTCTGATTAAACTAAATTAGGCCCAGACGTAGCCTTAGCAGGTTTTTGGTAGGATGTCAAGTTTCCTCCTCTGTCGTTCAGTGTGCATTTGGTCCCCCGAGGTTGCGCGTTCCAGACCAGATTAACTTCCATCGGCTGATTTTTCATTTTGTAGAAGGTCCTTCATGACAGGCTATCCTTTTGGTCCATTAGCATTAGGGATAATGAATACAGGCCAAGTCATCGGAGTGTGAAGATGGCTCTCCATCACACACAATATTGTCCCGATCCCTTGAGAGGCGTCGTGTGTTAACCTGGAGTTTAACATCATGATTCATAGTCTTCTCAGAAAGTAATACTTGGCAGACGTCGTTGGCATGGAAACAAAGTAGTGACTTAACGGAAAGACGAGACGAGTAAGCGTTTGGCGGGAAGGAGATGTAGGTAACTGGTTTCAGTCTTACCATCCGAACCGTAATCATGGCATAATTTCTCAAATTATGTCTGCATCATCAACACTTCCCCCTTCTCAGCTTCCTTTATAAATGAGCGTGCTTGTTTCTGGGAAACGGTGTCCGTACGTTGCCGTCAGTGTGACCTTGCAAACCTGAGACCTAGTACTGGATTGTGATGTCCTACCATGTTACACTGTTATTCTTTGGCCGTGTGAGCATACAGATGGAGTTGAGCTTAACTTGGCTTGCAGGGTAACATCTTCTTAACGATGTTGGCTAGAGTTTCCAGACTATAGGGCTCCAGCTTCCATGTACTGTAGATCAAAGGAGCCGGCAGACAGATCTCACCAGCTCACCAAGATGGTCTTGAAGCAGTTTTTCTTGGTTTTTGGACATCAAGATCATAGGTTGCTCAGCAGAGTATGGCTGTGGACTATAGTGTTTTGTTTACTAGTTGAAAGTTGAACTAGTTGTGACATGAATGCCACCCATCAATGTGCAATGTCTATGTTGTTTCTGGTCACACAGCATTGTGTTAACAGAGCAGACAAATGGTGTGGATGAGAAATGAAAGCTTGCCTATGGCTGTTGACAGATTTTTGATGCATGCATTGTCATGAAGAGCGAGGCGATCGTGTCACGCTCTCTTATAGTTTCTTTCCGCCTATGAGGGACATTGGGTTAGTTTTAGGGGAGCTACTCAAGCATTTTGGCTTGTAAGTGAAAACTCGTAAATGAACTACATTCTGTGTGGTTGCTTTGTTAACCCAGTTAACTTAATTTTATTATTATTCTTTTTGGATCAAGGGAACAGCGAATTTCTTCAGCGACATTTTTGAATTTTGCTAATTCAAAACATGAGCTAAATAGTCTAACTTTTGTTTTATTTTATTATTATTCTGGGATCAACAGCACAGTGAATTTCAAGCTTATGTGTTATAATATATTACAATATAATATATATATTTTTATTTATAACAAATTTCTTTACTCACCACTTTGAAAGGTATGTGAAATTTACTTTTGCTGCTTGCCATGTATAAAACAACGGCATGGGGTCCAAAATGACTTAACACACAGGCAACACGTCAACCCGTGAATCATGTACTTATAGACATCTTTAACCCCCAGGTCATTTTTCAAGTGCATTGGTCTGATTTCATTCCTCCCAGCATGGGAAAACGACTAAGTCCACAAATCAACAAGATCTCGTTTTTGTAGTATACACCCCAAAAAACTTTTCCCGCGGCTCCTGTGAATATTGTCGCTCACACAGGCTGATGCATTGTATACTGGATACGCCCGGACACATCTGGGCCGTGTCTTATCTTTAGTCCCAACCGGGCGCAATTAATCCATCCCAGATGTGCACAGGATTCTCGCTGTGGGTCGCCTCCGCTTGGAGAGAGGACCTGCATTCCTCAACTCAAATTGTCCAGGAAGAACAGTCAGGTCGAGGGGGGGTTGTTGAGGGGACAGCAAAGGGATTTTAAGACACGTGAGGTGGAAATCTCTATAGTTCTCCTTTATTTGCCTTCCCTTGACCTACTTTCTTAATGCCAGTCCCTTTTGGGTAGGAATTAATGTGATCCACCTTTCGTTTTACATGAAATATTACCAAATACTTTAAAAGACTGGAAATTGTGGGGTAATTTCCTATTCTAGTCCAATGTTTTTAATAAACCTTTGAGAAATACAAACTCGTGTTCTATTGTAGCATTAAACATCACTAGCAAAGCATTGTGAAAGGTTACGCCTTTGAGTTTTATTGAGTACAAATGTCCAGATATTCAACCGCTCCGTTTACTTTAGCATCAAGTTGGTTTATTTGTTTCGCAAAACCTTCTTTAAGAGAGTACGTTGTCTCAGTTGGCCATCGGCGCAAGAATTTTCACAGTGAAAGTAGAAACAGCCCCAGTACCATCAATGCACGCTCAACCATTTCTGCCAAAGACAAGAAAGCTTCTCATGGATTTCACCAGTATTGATACCATCCACCAATTTCTTAGTCATTATCTCATTATCTTATTAAGGAAATGTGAAAGACATATATTGGAAGAACATTCCCAGACTGACCACCAGCCTAGTGAGAGCTGGAGAAGATCTGTTATAATTGTTTGGTCTCTTGTGGCTTATATTTTGTACTTGCATGCCATAATTTTTTATTAGTGTTTGTTTAAATTTTGTCAAATACATTTTACTCTCTATCGCACTTGCAGACTACCGGACAGGACCTTGCTTCACGCAGGTCAACAACCAAATGTGCCAAGGTCAGCTTAGTGGCATCGTGTGCACCAAGACGCTGTGCTGCGCCACCATCGGACGAGCGTGGGGTCACCCGTGCGAGATGTGCCCCGCGCAGCCGCACCCCTGCCGAAGAGGTTTCATTCCCAACATCCGCACGGGTGCCTGCCAAGGTGAGAGTGACCAAGTGTCTAATTCTAGAAGCAAGGTTGTTGTTACTACATCGCTATTCCAACCAGCGTCTGAACAAAAAGCTTAGTCTTTTCTCCCTGGTGTCTGGTTCACGTGTTTGTGGAATTCTTGCCCTAATGACCGGCCTGACGGAGCAGATGAGCGTAACAAATGTTGTGACCTGTGTTTGGTAAACCGTACCACCAGAAGCGCAGCCATTGTATTACTTAGCAATGTCAAATATTTAGATGACTTCCATTAAGAGACGGGTCTTGCGACTTTGAATGGGATGATATTAGGCATACGTTGCCTTTGTTTAACATTATGTGGGCTTTTGTGCGTATAGAATTGTATATGTGCTATACACAAACATATAGACTCACAAAGTCAAGTTGCTTTGCCTTAGGGAACATTTTGTGACTCAAATACCACATCCCATTTAAAAGTCTTGAAGAAAGAGGCTCCTCTTGACTTGAATATCCTTCAATACCCAACACAATTCTGACCTGGATTTAACCAAAAGTCTGTCTGGATGAACTACAAAGCACACATGTGCACATTTAAATAGAGGCTTTGTGTGCTGTACGTAGAGCCTTCCAGAAACTCCTCGCACGATGGCGAGATGTTATTTTGGGAATGTATTAAAGGACAGATTGGCACAATCGGATGAAGGCTGAGGGTCTGCAGATTTCGGTTTGGCAATTGACCATGTGCATATCAATCGAGGAAAAGAAAGCGAGATAAATCAGACGCAGACGTTGGATGATGGATCTGGTTTGATGTCTGCCGGGTCTGTGCGCAGGCCAGACACGTTACCGCTGTCCAAACTCATCCAGACTTCTGTCCGATCTAGAGCGAACCAAAGGTCTTTGGGTGGGGGTAAGAAGCCCGAGGGCTGTGAGTTCAGATGAAAAGCAAATTTGTAAAGTGTCCGATGCAAGACTGTCCAAGAAAATCACAACTGCACGTTCTGACACGTTGCAGGTCATCAGGTCCATAGAATTTTATTGTTTTCCAATATCGTTGCTTTCCTTCTGAAACCAAATTTGCTGTTTTTCTGGAAATTGAATAAACTCTGTATTTTCAATGATTGCATGCTGTATTGCAAAAACATCGTGAAATTTGGAGGTTTCAGAAGAACAGCAGCGATACTCTCCCACAATATACATGGTACCAGGAATATTGTACTTTTAAGTTGTTTTGTAGTGTTTATGTTCATTTGAATGATATTTCTTTTAACAATTATTGCTATTTTTTAGTGCTTTAGTCATTTTATTTATTTATTTATTCACTCACAAATTGCTATTTATGTTAAATATATTTTATTTCAGTGTTCAGTTTTAGTTTAGTTTTTATTGCCTTCCGTCTTAAAAATGTTACAGTTTATTTCTGAAGCAATATTTTTGAGTACTTTTTGTGTTTTGTTTTATTTCAATGAACAGAAATGTTTAAATAGTTTTAATGCGTCATGATGTGTTTTTGTGTTGTTAGATGTGGATGAATGTCAGGCTATTCCCGGATTGTGCGCTGGAGGAAACTGCATCAACACCGTCGGATCGTACGAGTGCAAATGTCCCGCGGGCCATCGGCAAAGCGAGACCAACCAAAAGTGCGAAGGTACGGCAAAACCAACATGGTAACATATCAAATATACAAGCTGACGAAGAAAAACCAGTACAGAGTGCAAATGTAAAAATATAAAATAGTGATGATGTCAGCACAGAATAAAAAAAAACGTTAACATTGCAAGGCTTGTCACGTGCTTGTTGTCACTTTCAGGTCCAAGTATGCAGTAAATATTGGCTCTGAAACTCTGTTTTGGGATACTTACTCGAGTCTCACGTCCCTCTGGGTTCGTCTCGCTCGTCTTTAACATTAGATAGAGACGCTTGAGTGGAATTTAAACAATGCAGAGTGAAAATAATCTTGTGAAGGGGGGGTCTGTGTTTCTTGGACTCAGTCCTGGCCTTTGGGGCGTATTCAGATAAAACTTACAGAGAGAGATAGTGGACTTTCATACCAGTAGGGTTGTTTTACTCCTTATCTAACGCAGTATTTCACTTAAATTGCGTATTAGAGGCGTTTAATGCACATTCGTATCGCCAAATCAATCATTAGCCGTTGCAAAATAGGTCAACCTGACGGTATTAAGGAAAATGAATGGATTTAGATTTTGTAAAGGAGGGAATTGGACCTCTTAGCTTAACTCCTAATAACATTTTGGATGTAAATGACGTGCCTGCGACTGAATGAAGGTTTATAAAGATGGAACTCGGTGAAAGCAGACGTTCGCTTAGGGTCAGAAACAGAGAACGTGAAGAATCCTGTAATTAGACGCACGGGTTCAGTCGACGAGACCTGCCGTGCCGTAAACTCGCCGAACTTTGAGTGTGAACGGCTGGATTTTGGCAGGAAAGTGCTTCTCTCTTCTTTGAAGCTGTGCTGAGGGCGGAAAAACCCAGGTGCTAGATGTGCTGGATGGAAAGGGGGATAATTACAGGACAATGGGGTAGTGGAAAAAGTCTTGCCCCGGGCGAGGAGGTAGGGCATAACTTTTTGGTGCTTACAGGACAGTTTCAGTTACGAGAGATTCTTGACACGGCCTTTATGAAGAATCTAATATGATATAGTGTTCCTTTATAGGAACTTAAACATTTCTTCATTAAGCATCACGTCAATTTAAAGCCACAGCCGGAACCTTAATACGCTCTTATAAGACATAAGGCTGCAAAACCATTTTGGGACATTTTATTTGAATGCATGATCATGCTGAATAGTATCGTTAGCCCAGTCACATTTCCCTCTACAGGAAACCCAAATGATGGACGTGAAACAAAATAATGGGGCTATTGTGCCATGAATATTACATTTTCATCGTTTTTCCCTCCATTGTATGTACGGGCACACTAGCAGACGTTGATATTCGCAAATGTCACACGTACGTCTAATGACTTTAACACACGTGTGATGTTGTTAGCCGATGTTTCTCCATTTTGCAAATGTCCCTGCGGCGTCTACGCGTTGATCCAGGTGGCAGACGTTGCTCTGAGAACGTCACATCGCTCATGAAACTGTTTTTAGGCCTCAGTGATCTTTCGCTGGTTTGAAAGAGGTTTTTGTGACCACAGCCGGGCGACACACGCACACATATATTCATCAAAAACACAATCTACTTTGCCATGTTTTGCCCACATCCTTGCACACAGTGGCTGTATATAATTTTACTATAATAAATTGAACTGCACGTGTTTATAAATATAAGAGCGGCACGCAATAAAAGCAAGTTTTTCCATCTGTTCACTTTGAGTTTGGGTTTCAGTTTGAGTTTGCGCTTTTCGATGCGTTCTGACTGTACTGTAACCAGACAAACCCAATTAAGTTTAGGTCAAACTGTGCTTATTTTGTACACACCGTGTCTATTTCTACCGTTTTCCTTTATCTCTCGCTCTAGATCATCAGAAAACCTTGTTGTGTTTTTTTTTCAGATATCGATGAATGCGCGACCATCTCAGGAGTGTGCGACGGTGGAGAATGTACGAACACGGCCGGCAGCTACGTCTGCACCTGTCCGCGAGGTTACGTCACCAGCACAGATGGATCCAGATGTGTCGGTGAGTCTAATGAACACACACGCATGTAACCGCACACTTGACCTCACGCTCATGAACCACATCTGGCCCCTGATGCCTGTATGACTCGCAGGATGAGTCGCTCTGCGGTCAGCCACTTCAAGCCCAGATAAATGTGTTGCTGTGTGTATACGTGTGTCTGTAGTTTTGTTGAAAGTCTGATTCAGATGGGCAAATGAAATATTGTGAACACTACCAAAACATTACCATCACTACATAGGATGCATGGGATGTTTCGTCAAAAATAACGTATATTAAATTATCAACTAAGATGTTACGACAGTGTTTGGTTCAATGTATGTATAAACTAATGAATCCTTAACTTTGAAATCGGTATGATCAATTTTATGCCTTTTACAAAGAAAGATGGGATTCAAAATGCAACAAATCTCATAAATTGCACTTGAAATATTGTTAAAATCATAACTTCTTAAAAGTGTTCGTATTATTAATACTACATTAGAATTTGGTAGATGAGGTGTAAAGGTAAAGATTCACAGCTCTACTATTAGTTTGAGTGTTTATTCGTGTTATTTTCCACGGGGGTCACTAGGTTTGAGAATAACTGGCATAGACAAAGTAATATTAACCAATAATATCACAGCCTGACGGTTATTGAGCCAATCAGATGCCGTCCTACATAACTTCCTGTTAAATGTAGTTCATCTTCGAAATACGTCATTATGGATGTCGAAAGCTCGACAAAACACTTGATCATCCAGATCTGCTCCTGTCACACACTTATGAAACAAACCTATAAGGTTTTACTTTTCTCAGAAAGTGGTTTGAGAACAGGTTTCTTTAGCTGGACTCGGGACAGTCCGGTTTCCCCTCAGGGCGATTAATCACCAGAAGACAACAGAGCCAGTTGGCTGATATTTCCTCACAAACATTCCAGAATAGCGCAGCACAGATACCGTCGACCCCGTCTGGGGTTTTTCATATATACAGTATGTGTAATGTATGTTATACAGTCTTTACACGTGGTCTTGACTTTCTCACTGTTGCCTCCTCATCTGTCTTTCATAACCTTCTGATCTGTTGCGTCCCCGGGTGAGAATAAAGAAATGTGAGAAGTCGGCCCCGGATGACGCACTGACGTGTCCTTCGTATATTCCCAGAGACCTGTCTGGATTATTGACGGTCTCTTACTGTACATGTGGATCCGGTCAAGCTGGAGTCAAGGCTTGTTTTCAGTGTTAAACATAAAGGTTCACCGTGGTTTAACAGCCTGATGTCACAGGAGAAATTAAAGTGAAAATAAAATTTCACGTGTTCGCTTGAAAACACCCTTTATTGTTTTAATATTGGTTTAAGCAATGTACAATAACCTGCAATTTCATGTTTCAAACAGAGATGGCGATAGAGAGGCAAACGTTGTAGATTTCAACTATTCAGGCGGGTAGAATTTTGGAGTGTGTGTTTGACCCACAGCTGGTGCTTTGTGTCTCAGACCCGAACCGCAGGGAATTTCTGGGAGTGATGCTAATCAACGCTAATGCACTTTCGCTCTGTGAATATCGGCCTTTGAAATATCTACAAACACGTGAGAGCCCACATTCAGAGAGAGGTCTGGTTCCAATTGAAACCGGCGTTCCCATCAGAGAGCTGTTGCGAAACCAACCCTGCCCCCAGCCCCAAACCTCAGAGTCGATCCCAAGGGCTGGCGGGAGAGTATGGAACCTGCAGACGAATGGCCTCTTATGTTCAATATAATTGGTCTAGATTACTCCACATGGGCTTGATTTATGGCAGATTGCTAGCTCATTAGCCGAGTTAATCGACTTTCACCCCCTTGGTATCCATGCATCTCAACAAGCTCGCCCCTTCGCCCTATCGGTGACCTTGACCATGTAAAACCTTCAGCGCCATTCCAGACGAATTTCCATTTGCAGCACTGTGTCCAGTGGCTTTCCTCACCCTTCCAGTTGCCACCTCGTAAATTAGCTTCCGGTGGGACAGAGCACACGTAGCGCACCAACTTGATTTCATGTGACTGCAACTGTACTGGCGAGAAAAGTATTTGTGGTATTTGAAAATGTCTGTTTTTCGCATTTGTCTTCTGGGTAAAGTCGTCGTTAAAGTTAACGTGAAATGAGTGGTTGCTAGCAGATGCTTGCACGCTCTTGAGGTAGCAGTCCATATGTTAATCATGTTTCTTTGTACCTGTGATATAAGAGCTAGATGTGAACTTTAATAAGATAATGCATTTCAGTGCAAACTTCTTTTACAAATGCAATAAATGTTACGGATCATTTTGATTTACTCTGGAAACGTTTTTTCGTTATTTGTCATGTTGTTCCGGCACATTTGAGTATAGGAAAGGCACATTACAAATAAAATGCATTATTCTTTTTTCTCTCCATCACAGATCAAAGGGTTGGTACGTGTTTTTCCTCTGTGACGAGTGGGCGTTGTGCGTCCGAATTGACGGGTCAGTACTCGAAGCCGCAGTGTTGTTGTGAGACGGGCCGCTGCTGGGCCCTCGGACACATTCCGGAGATGTGCCCTGTCAGGGGATCAGGTGAGTGTGTAACGCTTTCATTCATTGGGAAATGCTGGGGCAAATTTGAAATGCGATTTAGTACTAAATAATTTTTTGACCCTAAAATACACCACGATCTTGTCAAGATACACCCAAAAGCAGTGCCGTTATAAATGACCCACCTCGAACTGTATTACAATACAAACAACATCCAGAGAAGGAATTCCTTTAGATCTACAAGAGCGTGACCTTCACGCGGCTCTCTAGGAAGAGTTATTTCAGACGTACCTTACAGAACGAGTTCAGGAGAAATACAGTTCAGGATGAAACGCTCTCTTTCATTGCCTCCCCTTCGCACCCTTGTGTTGTGCCCTCCTCCGCCCTTTCTTACACTGCAAGAATCTTTAGCCAGAAATATACAAACCATAATTCTGTCATTGTTCGTTATTTGTTTGCAGATGAATACAGGCGTCTTTGCATCCAGAGGCTTCCGTTCGCCACAGGTAATGGAGGGGGAATCCACGGGGGGACCATCAACGGTGGCGTTGTTTATAACGGCGGCGGCGATTTCAACGGCGGTTTCAACGGTTACGGCATCAAACACCCAACGCAGAACGGAAACGGAGGCACGTACATTCCCGGTGGCTTCGGCGGCGACCCGACTGTAAACGGCAACGGAGGCACAAAGATCAGTGAGTCACTGACTGTGTAATTCTTTCTTAAATCGAGAGTAGCAAGTTAACCAGAGCTCGTGTGTTTTTTAGGCCAGTTAAACGAGACCACTGTCGACGTGTGCAAGCACTTCACTAACCTGTGTCTCAACGGCCGCTGCATTCCCACGCCGACCAGCTACAGGTGCGAATGCAACATGGGGTACAGGCAGGACGTGCGTAGAGAATGCATCGGTAAATATTTCACATCTTCTTATTCGTGCCGCTTTTTAAGATGTACGTTTTATGCAGATGTACACAGTCCTGGGATTCGAACCCATGCCCTGGTGTTGCTAGTGTCATGCTCTACCTGATAAGAAAATCATGTTCTTATCTGATGTTGGAAAAATGGTTCAAGGTGGCCTCTGCTACCATCTGTAGGAGACTGATGGTAGTGCACGACTGTGCTAAAGAAGGTTTGATGGTTGATTTTTGGAAACATGTTTGTGTTTGTTCCCTCAGATGTGGACGAGTGTTCCAGTAACCCCTGCATCAATGGAGACTGTGTCAATACTCAAGGATCATATCATTGCAAATGCCACGAAGGATACCAGAGCACCCCCACCAAACAAGCTTGCATTGGTATTATTTGTTGCTGTTTTACTGTCATTACATACTTCCGTTTTGTTTTCAGAATGTTTTGTTGCTTCAAACTGTTTTGGGGTTGTTGAATGTCATAGGTTATTATGAGTGCAGAACTATATTATATAGTCAATCTCCCATTAATATTTTCAGTTAGTCTAGTTATTCATTGAACACAAATGAATAGTCGGTATGCATACTTCAGAGTATAGATTTGTTATCAGTTTTATCGTTGTTTTATTAATAAGCTTTTAATTTGATAATTTCACGTTTATTATCAGTTAAACAAAATGTTTTTATTTTATACTATAATAACCAAGGCACATTTACATGCCTCATTGACCTCATGACCTCAACTTACATTTGCTTATCGCTCACTCAGACATTGACGAGTGTATCGTGAACGGTGTGATGTGTCGTAACGGCCGCTGCGTGAACACCGATGGAAGTTTCCAGTGCATCTGTAACGCTGGTTTCGAGGTCAGCCCTGATGGCAAAAACTGTGTCGGTAAGCCTTTCAACCCGAGCTTAATCCGTCCATGCATCCATCCATGAGAAACTATTCATTCAAATGATTCATGAGAGCGCTTGGTCTTTCCCCCAGACCACGATGAATGTGCCACCACCAACATGTGCCTTAACGGCATGTGTATAAACGAAGATGGAAGCTTCAAGTGTATCTGCAAACCTGGATTTGCTTTGGCGCCCAACGGACGCTACTGTACCGGTGAGCATCCGCACAAAGTTTCAGGAACGTGTTGTTTCAACAAAAACATTCTCTAAAGAATTGCGTTGTTTTCTTTATCTCGTTTGATTTGAACAGACATTGATGAATGCCAGACGTCGGGCATCTGTATGAACGGCCGCTGTGTTAACACCGAGGGCTCTTTCCGCTGCGAGTGTCCTCCCGGTCTGGCCATTGACATGGACGGGCGTGTGTGTGTAGACACCCACATGCGCTCCACGTGCTACGGAGCAATAAAGATGGGCACCTGCTCTCGCCCGTTCCCAGGGGCGGTGACCAAATCGGAGTGTTGCTGTGCCAACCCAGAGCACGGCTTTGGAGAGCCCTGCCAGCCCTGTCCCGCGTTCAACTCGGGTAAACCATAACTAATATCAATGCTGAATACGGTGCTCGCAATACTTTTGAATTTAAGATCTTTTGAACACGAATATATTATGTTGATGCTACGACGCAAATAAGTTGGTTTGTTTGCGCTCAGCTGAATTTCAGGCGGTGTGCAGCAGCGGGCCTGGGATTACCACAGATGGACGAGGTGAGAGTCTGTTTATGGCAAGATTGCTATTTCTTGATCACAGGCATACGTTTGTATACAGTTAACTGTGATTGACCGGGATCTGTTTTCTCGCAGACATCAACGAATGCGCTTTGGATCCGGATATCTGTCAGAACGGGATCTGCGAAAACCTGCGCGGAAGCTACCGTTGTATCTGTAACATCGGCTATGAGTCCGACGCTAGCGGCAAGAACTGTGTCGGTGAGTTAGGCTAGCTACATTTTATGTCACTTCAACAAATGTCACTGTTATGTGGAAAACGACCCGTGTAATACTTTTTATTTCGATGGTTTGTTTATCGTGATAGTTCAGTAAAAAAGTGTGAAACTATATTTTTACGTTTCCTTTTTCAGACATTAACGAATGTTTGGTAAATCGTCTATTGTGCGATAACGGCATGTGCAGAAACACGCCCGGAAGTTACACATGCTCGTGTCCTAAAGGATTTTCCTTCAAAGCGGACTCAGAGACATGTGAAGGTGATTTGTACCCGAAATCTTTATTTCTTTTTCACAGAAATTATTTGTTGGTTTTTCGCAAACGTCATATTCTTCTAATACCGAAAATGTCTCAACTGTTTTTTTCTCGTTCAGACATCAATGAATGCGACTCGAACCCTTGTATCAACGGCATTTGTCGCAATGTGGCGGGATCCTTCAACTGCGAATGTTCTCACGGCAGCAAGCTGGACTCTACCAATACCGTCTGTGTGGGTAAGTGTTGCGAGTTTCTTTTAAATGAAAATCTGCACCGGACAACCTCAGGCTTGATCAGTCTTGAAAAGTTTGTGAAAGCAATTTTCTCTATCAAGAAAAATGAATACGATTTTCACTTCCAGAACCCCTTCGTTGTGCTACATTAGCTTTCCTGCCGCCTCTCATGACTAAAGAGCGTACAAACGACACCCACAAGAAAGTATTACCCAACATTAACACACCGATGCGCATGCGGGTGTTTATTTCCCCTTTAGATGCGAACGGCTGCTCTTATTGGTTCGGGAGGCGTGTTTCATTTGTCTAAAGCTGAACTTGGTCTGATTGAAATTAATGGGCCGTGAAGGCAATAGGTCGAGCGTTTAGGCGTTCGGGATGAATGCCCGCAGAGATTTCCTCCCATGTTGCTTCATATCTTCAAAAATGCCTTGATTCTCTGCGGGGGGGGGGCCTTCCAAATGCCACAATGTCCATTTCTTGAATGTCACGCTCTTTTAAAAAGAAAATCCTTATCTGGGTTTCTGTGCGTTTTCTCCATGCAGACAGCATGAAAGGAACTTGCTGGCTGAACATTCAGGACGGCCGCTGTGAGGTGAACATAAACGGGGCGACGCTGAAGTCGGAGTGCTGTTCTACTCTGGGGGCGGCCTGGGGAAGCCCGTGTGAACGCTGTGAAGTCGGTTAGTTACGTTATACGCATATACACGCATACACAGTTTTGCCCAGCCACTGTATCTACACAAAAAGTGTAAATGTTTATTGTTTTAAGAGATTTGTTTTCATACGTAATGTAGATGTTACGTGAACGTTTGGTATTTCCCAAATACTTGCAATGACGTCCTATTCATATCGTGTTTTGCATTTATTTATGAAACACAAACTTTTACCTGTATTCTCTTCGCACAGACACGGCCTGCTCCAAAGGTTTCGCTCGAATGAAAGGACTCGTCTGTGAAGGTACATTACCCATAATGCGTTGCTGCATTTACTTCACAGAATATCAAGTGCGTGACATGACCCAATGTTACATGGTGTTTTTGTTTTTCAGACATAAATGAATGCGAGGTGTTCCCCGGCGTGTGCACAAACGGCCGTTGCGTGAACACACAGGGCTCGTTCCGATGCGAGTGTGCTGATGGACTCACGCTGGACGGAGCCGGACGAACATGTGTCGGTAGGACAACAGAGCTTTTTTTTCATAAGTGATTCTATACTTGAATTTAGTGTATCCAACACCGCAAAACATTTGCTTTGCTTTGAAGAGAACATGTTCTTGAATTAAAAACCGAAAGTTGAACTGTAAATGTGCGTTTGCCTTGTAGACATCCGCAGCGAGCAGTGTTACATGAAATGGGACGAGGACGAGTGTGGCGAACCCTTACCGGGCCGGTACCGCGCGGATCTGTGCTGTTGTACGGTGGGAGCGGCGTGGGGCGTCGACTGTGAGGCGTGTCCCAAACCCGGCACACCCGAATTCAAAACCATCTGCCCACGAGGACCTGGAATCGCCAACCGTGGGGATATCATCACAGGAAGACCCTTCTATAAAGGTTCTTGCATTCTTACGAGAAAATCTTTTTACACCAGGAAATGCGAATCTAGTTGTTTTTGGAAACTTACGTTGTTATCATCCGTGTCTGTAGACGTGAATGAATGTAAGGTCTTCAGAGGTCTGTGTACTCACGGAACGTGCCGGAACACCATCGGAAGCTTCAAGTGCCGCTGTGACAGCGGTTTTGCGCTCACCATGGAGGAGAGAAACTGTACAGGTGCGTGGTTCACATGAACGTCTGCAACATGAATACTATAGTAATGCACGAATACCGATGACACCGCTTGTGTCGTTCTTGCAGATATCGACGAGTGCACCATCTCTCCTGACCTATGCGGTCAAGGCACCTGCGTCAACACGCCTGGAAGTTTCGAGTGTGAATGTTTCGATGGTTATGAGAGCGGCTTTATGATGATGAAGAACTGCATGGGTGAGACGCGAGCGCACACACATTCTTCCCGTTGACATTTTCTCAGACCTGCAGAGTCATCTTTTCTCTCTCTCTCTCTTTCTTTCAGACATTGACGAGTGCGAGCGAGAACCCCTGCTGTGTCGCGGGGGCACGTGTCTGAACACAGAGGGCAGTTATGAGTGCGACTGCCCCACAGGACATCAGCTTGCAGAGGGATCTGTGTGTGAAGGTAAAGAGTTCTGTCTTATCGACCTTTATGTCTAGTGGTATAAAGTAATCCGAATAAGTGTGAGTGCACATTTTATATATTATTTAAAGAAAATATGTAATTATATTATTCACATGTTATAAAGTATATGCTATTTATTTGTATTTGTATAAAATATATGTATTTGCAGTATGTATATTTATAATTTATTCTATATCTTATATGTAAACATGGTATGTTTAAACAATACAATTACATTATTACATCATTTCCCATACCTTTATATTTTAAAAGAGTGTTAATGTAAATGTTTTTGACAAGTCACACACACACACACACGCACACAAGCACACACACACGCACGCACGCACGCACGCACGCACGCACGCACGCACGCACGCACGCACGCACACACACACACACACACACACACACACACACACACACACACTATATAAAAACTCTATACATTAAAAACTCTATACATTAAAAACTCTATACATTAAAAACTCTATACATTAAAAACTCTATACATTAAAAACTCTATACATTATTTTAAAATGTGTCCTTCAATTTGCAAAAATATATTATTCACATTTACATATGTTATTCCATTACAATATGTAATGTATAGAATTGTTGAAATAATAAATATATTACATTACAGTTTTATTTACAAATAATTTCTTTATATAATAGTATTTATTTATTGAATTATTACAAAATGAACCCAATCAAAATAATTTAATAAGTTTTTTTTATTTGATTGTTGGCTGTTATTATAAAAAATACATATATATTTTGGTTGTGTTTTGCAGATGTGAACGAGTGTCAGTTAAGCGACACCTTGTGTAGGAATGGCCAGTGTATTAACATGGTCGGCACGTACCAGTGTTCCTGTGAAACGGGTTACCAGGTCACACCTGATAGACAAGGCTGCGTGGGTAAGAAAAGATCCACTTGTAGACTTTAACAAATATGCACTTCGGCAATCTGTTAAAACAATAACTAGATATAGTATGTGCATTTGCTGTAACACAATTGGATAAGAACTTCAAACAACACTCTAAATACAAACACTGCGCTGTAGATATCGACGAGTGCACCATCATGAACGGAGGTTGCGACACACACTGTACGAACTCCGAGGGGAGTTATGAATGCAGCTGTAGCGAAGGTTACGCTCTCATGACCGACCTGAGGACCTGCGCTGGTAAGACAAACACGCACAGACTACACGCAAACATGCTACATCTTGAATTATTCCTCACTGTCTAACCGCATCCCTCCGCAGACATCGACGAGTGCGAGGACACTCCAGACATCTGCGACGGGGGCCAGTGCACGAACATCCCTGGAGAATATCGCTGCATCTGCTACGACGGTTTTATGGCTTCCATGGACATGCGGACTTGTATCGGTGAGAACTTGAGAGCGCCCCCTATCTGTACGTCATGGAAAGAGCTTACGTCAATAGAAATCGAATTTATATGTTTGTGACCAGATGTGAACGAATGCGACCTGAACCCCAACATCTGCCTTCACGGAGACTGTGAGAATACCAAGGGTTCTTTCATTTGCCATTGTCAGCTGGGATACTTCGTTAAGAAAGGCTCCACGGGCTGTACAGGTAGATCTTTCAATGTATATGTGGATGGATGTACCAATATCGGAAATTGTGTTACAATTTATGGTATATTTCACGGGAAACGTCCATTTGACGTCATTTGACATTCCCCCGCACAACAAAATCCATAAAAAACCTGCAATTTTATGTTTGAAACAGAGGTGGCGATATAGAGTCAAAAAAGACTAACTGCAGCAGTGAAAGTTAAAGAACAAAATCACGATGTTGATCAACGTTTAAATCAAAATGTTTTCAGATATTGACGAATGTGAGATCGGCGCTCATAACTGCGACATGCACGCCACTTGCGTCAACTCTCCCGGTAGCTTCAAGTGTCGTTGCCGTGACGGCTGGGAGGGCGATGGAATCAAATGCGTCGGTGAGTGAACGACACATCGTAAACGTTACGTTGATGAAATGCAGATATATTTTTTGCGAACGATTTGTTCTTTCCCTCGCTTTAGATGTTGACGAGTGTGTCAGCGAGGACCACAACTGCAACCCTAACGCCGAGTGCATGAACACGCCGGGGTCGTACCGCTGCTCGTGTAAGGAGGGCTTCAACGGAGACGGATTTACCTGCTCTGGTGAGAGAGAACCTTCTGTTGCTCAGTTCTCATTTATTGAATTAAAGATGTCAGCAGGGATGCGTCTATCTTCCCATGTCTCGAGAAACGTAAGAAAGAGACACATGTGGTATTACCGGTAATGTGATTTGGTCATCTTGTGGCTGTCGTCTAGAGCAGTAACTGAGATATTGAAGAAATCCCGTGTGTAATTTACTCATTCTTTCTTCAGATATGGATGAGTGTGCAGACAATGTGAATCTGTGTGAGAACGGGCAGTGTCTGAACGCCCCGGGCGGATACCGCTGTGAATGCGAGATGGGCTTCACGCCTACTGAGGACAGCAAAGCATGTCAAGGTAATCACGCACACAAACACAAACGTCTACAGATTTAAACACTCCCTTACACACAGTCACATCGCTCTGTGTCATTCATCAGACATCGACGAGTGCACCTTCCAGAACATCTGCGTGTTCGGGTCGTGCCAGAACTTGCCCGGAATGTTCCGCTGCGCGTGCGACTACGGATACGAGCTGGACCGCAGCGGAGGAAATTGCACAGGTGAGAACACACGTGTCATCATGTGTTTGTTAAGACTACATTTAACATACAATCAAATCAAAAACTATTAAAACACACAGTATCAAAACTATAATTTGGTCGGACGCATTGCATTTTCAACTGACTTTCAGAACGAACATTTCTAGAGTATTTAAATCACAGACTTTTAAAAGCACAACTACATTAAGCACTGAATTTGAGAAATCTGCTGTTTCATGTCTCATTTTCGGCTCATTTTACTCAGTTTCGTTCTCCCAGAAAAGCACAGCCATGAATGCACACACCCAAGTACCGACTGGCTCAGAGATGATGTATTTTAGCATTTGAAGACTTCCCGTTCCATCGCCCCAAAGTCTCTGTTTTTTAATAGGTTTTTGGTAAATCGCCTCTAATAAGGTCTGTGGAAAACCTTGAAATATTTTCACGTTTTAATCTATGACATAAAACACACCAGTTGCAACCCGCTTGTGTCTTTAAAACGGTGGTTGCTAACAAGTTCACCTCACAAATAATGCAACATGGGCACAAACGTCTAAAATCATTGTTCGGGATTTATTCACAGAGTAATTACATTACAATTACATTACATTTTAAATAAAGTTTGAAAGAGTGGTGGGGACGTTTATATCGATACCTTTAGTGTAGTCTGTTTACAGCATCGTGTTAGCTTTTTACTTCTGGCCAGTGTTGGGTGTAACTAGTCAGTAAGTAACTAGTTACTGTAATTGAATTACTTTTCCCTTGAAAATGTAAAGTAAGGGATTACGCTGTAATTGAATTACAGTTACTTCTGATGTCATTCAAATAAATACTGTGTCATATATTCAATAGTGGAAATGACATTAAAATTGTAAGTCTAATTATACGTCTAGTTAATAATAAGAATAATTGATGTAGTTATTTATTATTGATTTGAATGAATGAAATGAGCCATTTCGCGTCTATCCTTGAATCATATATAATTGAGGATGATATTGGATAAAGAAGGTAATCATTTATTAAATACTTTTTGGTGCGAGTAGTTCATGCAGTAATCTACAGTTATTACACTATTGAATATGTAATATTGTAATAATTACTTTTTCAGAGTAATTTACCCAACACTACTTCTGGCGATTGTATCAAGGCTTCAAAAACAGCAAATATCGTGTTAATCTGTGAAGATTAAACATCATAAACCTTTGCTCATCACAGATCTTATTTTTCGCGACCTTCCAAAAGTCTATGGGAAAATCGGTCAAGGGAACCAGCGTCTGCTTCTGGGTCATCTCTGAGCCACATTTAATTTAAAACACAAACCTTTAAAACACAAATATTAAGCACCAAAACTGAACTCTTCTGTTTCTCAATAATGTCTCTTTTTTGGTTTAATGGATCTCTTTGATTATTATTTTCTCTCATAATGATATCTTACCGTCCCAAGACACTTGAGATACCTGCTTGAAATTGCGATACGTCTCCGTAATCTCATTTTCATCTGGTAGACATCAACGAGTGTTTCGACCCTGTGAACTGCATCAACGGCCTGTGCATCAACCTGCCCGGCACCTACCTGTGCAACTGCCCCCCAGACTTCGAGCTCAACCCCACCGGAGTGGGCTGCGTCGGTATGTGCTCTACGAGCTGATGATGATCTAACATTGAGACTTAAAGAACAAAGTCTTACTTTGTGTTGTCTGACAGACACGCGCGTCGGAAAATGTTTCCTGGACACTTTGGACCGTGGCGATGGAGGAATTTCCTGCAGCGCTGAGATCGGTGTGGGCGTGACTCGGGCGTCCTGTTGCTGCTCGCTGGGCGGAGCTTGGGGCAACCCCTGTGAACTCTGCCCTCCTCTTAACTCGAGTATGAAACCTAAACCTTCTTAAATCCTACGGAGTCCAGAATGTCTATTTGGCTAAAACAGAGCCTTGAGAAAATGATAACTGTCTGCAACTTGTAAAACTACTAAAAGTACTCTCTGATTCGGGGCACCTCCTGATGTCATTGGTAGGTGTCACACTCCACTAATGGCGTGATTCATTTTCTTTCTTTTCAGCGGAGTACAAAACTCTCTGTCCCGGAGGAGAGGGCTTCCGGCCGAATCCCATCACCGTCATCTTAGAGGGTGAGGACAAAACCGTGTGTTTGTGATTTCCGACTCGTCCTGGGCGTGAGGTTTGATTGCTTTGATAGTGAAGCTCCGGTGTGTTTTACGACTGCTCTTTTTCTCGTTCGGACACAGACATCGATGAATGCCAGGAGCTCCCGGGGCTGTGCCAAGGGGGCAACTGTGTCAACACATTTGGCAGCTTCCAGTGCGAGTGTCCGGACGGCTACTACCTCAACGAAGAGACGCGCATCTGCGAAGGTCAGAGGAGAGACGGCTACAGCTCAGAGCCAATAGAAATCTGCAACTAATGCGATTTTAATTAGGATGTATTTAAGCACGGGGCAAAAATGTTGCTTATAGACTTACTGTCTATTGTACTTTTATCTATTAACTATTATTTTTACGTCATGTTTATTGTTTGTCCAAACAGAAACACACAGAATGTTGCACACAACCTCTTATATTTCAAAGCTTTGCAGCAAAACATTTCTGGATAACGTTCATATTTCTGCCCACAGATATCGATGAATGCACGGCTCACATTGGCATCTGTGGACCGGGCACGTGTTACAACACTCTGGGAAACTACACATGCGTCTGTCCGCCGGAGTACATGCAGGTCAACGGAGGAAATAACTGCATGGGTAAGACATACACTAACCTTCAATCTACTTAACCTCGAGATGTTCTCTAATGGTTGCTGTGAAATCATTCGTGTCTTATAGATATGAGAAAGAGCGTGTGCTATCGGAACTTCAACGACACGTGCGAGAACGAGCTTTCATTTAACATGACGAAGAAAGTGTGCTGTTGTGCGTATAATGTCGGCAAAGCCTGGAACCGACCGTGTGAGGCGTGTCCCACTCCGGCTACCTGTGAGTTTTTCTTCGACTGTGTTCGGAATACTTACGTATTGCTTTTACATAATTGCCAATGAGACATAAAACAACAAATAAGACATTCATCATGAGTGGTTTGTTATGTCGATCTTTGCAGCCGAGTACCAGCTTTTATGTGGAAACCAGGCACCTGGATTCATCATCGACATTCACACTGGAAAACCCATCGGTGAGTTGACTTAAGCTAAGCTGAAATACACGATACCGAGTTCATGGTAGTATCACGATATTTGGGAGCAACATTTCCCGTTGAAATGTTATTCGCAAAAACATTAGCAATTTTCAATTAAGAGTTGTGTTGTAAGTACAACTTGTTTCAAAGCATTCGTCGTTTCATTGTTTTGTACGTCAAAATTCGATTAAAATTTTAAATTGAATAGCCTAAAAGAAAGGCTAAGTTAGGAAAGCTAAACGCAAAGAACAAGCTTCGTCAAGTAAAAACAAAACATAGTAGTTCAACCAATAGAATTACATCAGTGGTGTGCGGTGGACTTAAAAAATGAGGAGGCAGATTTCTACCCATGTAATTTTTGTTCATCTCTGCACAAGTGCGATTGTCAGAAAACCAGTGTCATTTCAGTGTTTATGTGTGAAAAATTCCTTTTAATTACTACAAGTTCATTACAGTATGTACTTCATCTTTTTCTGGAACATTTGGGATTTCCTATACAAGAATAACATCCTAACCAATACCATCAATTTAATTATTAGCAGTCCCAGAAATACTCAAAGCATTTAAGAGACCAAATCAAATAGATGTGACTAACTTTAGCCTTGCTGCTATCCTGAGCAAACCTGATCACAAGCAAACGTTTTTGAACAAATCTGAACCACGTAATATTCTGTCAACAATCGATAACTCCTCTGCCTCCGCCATCTCCGACACGAATCCTAAACTCCGATTAATACAACTAATAAAACAATTTAATTAACGTTCAATCTAATTTAGCGCCCGCAGTTTAAAATGTATGATGAAGACGAGCAGGAAGGCGGGATCTCGCTGATGAGTTAATCCAATCATAGCCCGTTGGAGGCATTGCCTCCTCTCACGTGACTTTTCTCCATTCTTTTCAATTACCCCCACTCAAACTCACGGCACGCTTTAGCGGGTATATTTAAAGTCAATGATCTTTGAGGAGGCAAGAGAAACGCTGTCTCCCTTTGGAATTCTTTCGAGCGGGGTCGCTGTTTCACACTGTTGTACACGCTGATTTATCTCATATTTAGCTCAATACGTTATATCCGCTGTCCTATATTATTTCTGAACTGTTAATAATATTCTCATTCGATTATTTTCGAGGGGGAGGGGAGGCGCTGCCTCCCTTGCCTCCTCGGAGGAAACGCCCCTGAATTACACCGATGTCATACGGTAAAAAACACTGTAGCGATACGATACATACTTTTACCTCCTCTTATAAAGTCTTTTCTGTCTCATCTCCTAGATATCGACGAGTGCCGTGAAATTCCAGGCATCTGCGCGAACGGAGTGTGCATCAACCAGATTGGAAGTTTCCGTTGCGAATGTCCAATGGGCTTTAGCTACAACAACATTCTGTTTATATGTGAAGGTATGATACACACAAATGTCATACATACGAGAAATGTGACAGGACGACTTAAGCTAACCAGCGTTTGTTTACGTTTTCATTTTAACTGTAGACATTGACGAGTGTAACAGCGGCGACAACCTGTGCCAGCGTAACGCCAACTGCATCAACATCCCTGGTAGCTACCGCTGCGAATGCTCGGCGGGGTTCAAGCTGTCGCCTAGCGGAGCATGTGTGGGTGAGTATTACGTTATTGGCATACTCATTAACTATATACACAATTTGCGTAAAAACATAGTTTGACGTGAGAATTACATTTGTTTGGGTTATCGTCTTTATTTCTCAGATCGTAACGAGTGTGTCGAGATCGCGAATGTTTGCAGTCACGGCGAGTGTATCGACACTCAGGGAAGCTATCGATGTCTGTGCCACAACGGCTTCAAGACGACGGCGGACCAGACTATGTGCATGGGTGCGTATCTGTCGCTTTTTAAATACATTTATTACCCAACATTCTGAAGTAAATGTAATACTCTTTCGTTCTGGCAGATATCGACGAGTGTGACCGACAGCCGTGTGGAAATGGTACCTGTAAAAACACAGTGGGTTCCTACAACTGTCTGTGCTTCCCTGGTTTCGAGCTCACCCACAACAACGACTGCATGGGTAAGATAAAAAATCCGAGCTGTTAAACGTACTCATTCTAATGAACAACCTTAAAACCTTTTATCCGACATGTGCTTTTGTGCAGATATTGACGAGTGCGTCGTGCACGCCGGTCAGGTCTGTAGAAACGGCCAGTGTATCAACAGCATGGGTTCCTTCAAGTGTCTGTGTACTGATGGATATAACCTAACGCCGGATGGAAAGAACTGTGTCGGTAAGATCAAAGAATCCTTAGCCGAGCTAATAAACACAATGTCTGATGCTATAGATTTATACGGACCCACGCTTAACCTTGTTAAACGCTAACATTAGGTCTTTAAAACGATTTCTACCGACCAACAAACCTTTCTGATTTAATCAGAAAGTGTTTCCATAGATTTCCTTTAACAGGGTTCAATTCTACATCTAAACATCCATACGATTGATCAATAACGTTTACAGAAAGACATACTCTCTTAAAGTTGTATCTAAAATAGCTGTTCTGATAAGTTGTGCCAGAATGCATAGGCTACATTTATAATAAATGTATTTATGCGCAAAATACAATTTAAGTTTGAATACGTGTATAAAACATCGCATTGTATTGAGTTTACATAAAATATGTGTGATTTCTCGAAGTATAACATGCTATATACTGTATAACTCTTCAGATATCAATGAATGTGTCATTTTCCCGGGTGCCTGCCAACCTGGAACCTGTCAGAACCTGGACGGCTCATTCCGCTGTATCTGTCCGCCAGGATACGAAGTTCAGAACGACCAATGTGTCGGTAAGATTTCACGCCATACCCAGAAAGCACATTTCATTGGTTAAAGGTCAAAGGTAATGTTTGATTCAATACAACAGCAGGATTGACTTTGTATTTACCCACAACCCCACATTCACAAAAATCCACGTGTGCATGACCCACGCTGACCCATTCCATCTGTCGCCGGGGTCCTGCGGGACATAATCTGCCCTCCGGTCGTGTGCAGGTTGCGTCCTCTGAAGTCTCTAAACCTAATTTCTGTTTTCTTCGGCAGATATCAACGAGTGTAACGTGGAGCCCAACATATGTCAGTTTGGCACCTGTAAAAACACGGCGGGCAGCTTCCAGTGCATCTGCCAGCCTGGTTTTGTGTTGTCTGATAATGGCCGACGCTGCTTCGGTAAGACCCAAATGTGACAAAAATATGTTGTAATGATTCTCTTTCTATAAAATCTGTGAGATTTGTAATACCTGTATTAGTAGTTCTTATTAAATAATCACATGTTTGCCCTCAGATACCCGTGAGAGCTTCTGTTTTACACAATTTGAAGCTGGTAAATGCTCCGTACCCAAACCCCTAAACACCACCAAAGCCAAATGCTGCTGCAGTCTGCTGCCGGGCGAGGGATGGGGCGACCCCTGTGAATTGTGCCCACGAGTCAATGAACGTACGATAAGAGGCGGTTTGCATTCTTACAAAAAAAAACATTAGTTTGTAAATAATCCTGACGGGAGGTTGTATCAGAGTTACAGTGCATTTAGCTCCATAGCTGAAGTTACACCTTTTTAAAGTGAAAGTAATTTACATTTTTACAAAGAAAATAGATAAGATATATATATTTTACATAAATTATATAATGAATGACATATTATAGGTTTGAGAATATAAATAAGAAATGTTAAAGGGAATGTTTTTTTTGCTCTCCCACAGCTGTGTTTCAAACTTTGTGTCCTTACGGCCATGAAGCTGTGCTGAGACCCGGAGAAGGTCGAGAGGGTGAGAAATCCCTTTGACATCACCGCGTCAGCTAAAGCTCATCTCTGTGTAATATGTCATGCTAACATGCTCTCTGCCTGCACAGACATGAACGAGTGCATTGAAAACCCTGGAATCTGCAACAACGGCTTGTGCATCAATACGGACGGCTCGTTCCGCTGCGAGTGTCCGTTTGGCTACAACCTGGACTACACGGGCGTCAAATGCGTCGGTGAGGGCAACATTTAACACTTTACACATTTCGGGAAAAGAACTTTACAGTAACTTAAAGGGTGTAGGTTTACTTTGGTTAATGAAGTGTCGTTCTTGGTCATTTCTTGTCACAGATACGGATGAATGCTCCATCGGAAACCCTTGTGGAAACGGGACTTGCACAAATGTTCTGGGTGGGTTCGAATGCGCCTGTCAGGAAGGTTTCGAACCCGGGTCCATGATGACCTGTGAAGGTGAGCTAAAGACCTGTATATTAAAATACTGGGTTTTCATTTCAATAGACCTGTAATTTATTTAAAATCTGTCTGTATGTTTGGTTTAAATCTTTTAATCTTTTTCGTCATCAGACATCAACGAATGTGCCGTAAACCCTCTGCTCTGCGCCTTCCGCTGCGTCAACACCTTCGGCTCTTACGAGTGCATGTGCCCGACGGGATACGTGCTCCGCGACGACAACAGAATGTGTAGAGGTGAGAATATGCCACCCATGTGCCTGTCCCCTCATTAATATTCTACTGTTCATGGTATCCATCTTAAAGAAAAAGAGAAAATATACATTTACTGCATATTCTCTCTCTTTAGACCAGGATGAGTGTGCTGAAGGTCTGGATGACTGCGCATCCAGAGGCATGACCTGCAAAAACCAAATCGGCACCTTTATGTGCATCTGCCCTCCTGGCATGACCCGCCGCCCTGATGGAGAGGGCTGTATGGGTGAGTAAACACCACGCGTGCGGTGTGAAATGATCTAAGGCTAAAACAGTGATGGTTTAAAGACAGAAGACACCTCCATGTTGCCACCAACAGAATATACAATGATTCGATTTTTGGTTGACCCATATTCCTTTTTTCCACAGACTTGAACGAGTGCCGCGCTAAACCTGGAATCTGTAAGAACGGTCGCTGCGTCAACACCATTGGCAGCTACAAGTGTGAATGTAATGAGGGTTTCGAGCCAAGTTCCACTGGCACTGAATGCATCGGTAAGACCTCATACCTAAACGGCTGCATTTTAAAGAAGTAAACTAAATTGGAATACAATGAAGCGCAAGCAGCATGACGCCCATCATTTAGTACATTGCTTGATACGTTGCTGTTGTTGATGGTTTACAGATAACAGGAAGGGCTTCTGTTTCATGGAGGTTCTGCAGACGATGTGCCAGCAATCCTCCACCAACCGCAACACCGTCACCAAGTCGGAGTGTTGCTGCCACGGAAGTCGCGGCTGGGGCTCGATGTGCGAGTTGTGTCCTCTGCCAGGCACCGTACAGTATAAGAAAATGTGCCCGCTCGGCCCCGGATACACCACAGACGGCAGAGGTGTGTGCGCTCATTTCGAGTGTTTATCTTAAAGTTTTGAATTCAAACATTTCTTTTGTTGACTTAAATAATTTCATCTATTCACAATTTTTGTCATAACGTGTATTGCAGATATCAATGAATGTGAAGTCATTCCCAACCTGTGTAAGAACGGCCAGTGTATCAACACCATTGGTTCGTTCCGCTGTCACTGTAATGTGGGTTACACTAATGACTTCACTACCACTTCATGTGTTGGTACGTTTTCCTTATTCAACTCGTACGACTCGCAAATTAAAGCTACTTTTTTTTTAATGTCAACCAAATGTTGCAATACCTCATTCCGAAACTTGTTCTTCTCAACGATGTTTTGTGTTTAGACATGGACGAGTGCTCTCAGTCGCCCAAACCTTGTAACTTCCTGTGTAAGAACACAGAAGGCAGTTACCTGTGCTCCTGTCCCAGAGGATACATCCTTCAGCCTGACGGAAAGACCTGCAAAGGTTAAATCTGCTGTTATGTTCTTAAATTGGCTCTCTATACGGCATTGCTTGGTTCCTGTGTTTGCTAATTTGAAAAATCTCACTCAGATCTGGACGAGTGCTCGACCAAACAGCACAACTGTCAGTTCTTGTGCGTCAACACCATCGGTGGCTTCAACTGTAAATGTCCCACAGGCTTCATGCAGCACCAGACTGCATGCATAGGTAAGAGATGTGTACGGTTGGCTAACATGCCGAGTCGAAATAATTGAGCGGTCATCCGGTCCTGAAATCGCCTGTGCGAAACATCTTACAGACAACAACGAATGCAGCGGACAAACTAGTGTGTGCGGTTCCCGAGCCTCCTGTATGAACACGCCCGGAAGCTTCAACTGCGAGTGTCAGAAGGGCTTCTCATTGGATGGCACAGGGAATAACTGCGAAGGTTTGTATATTTCGCATTAACACCGTGTCTACACCAGGCACGACGAGACATGACGAAATACATTAGAAATGCATTAGTACCCATCATAATTCCAAATTTCGTTCACACTGGATGCGACAAACCCAATAAGAACAAGATGGTTGTCATGTTGCGTCGTGCCTGCCACGTCCGATGTAGGTCCTGAAAATAGTTTTGTGTTATGCATTCATTTACACAATTTGTAACATTTTTAGGCCGGACCATTTTTATAAGATCGGTGTATTGAATTTTAGTGTTTGGATTTGTTTTACAGATGTTGACGAATGCGGAGGAAACCACCGCTGTCAGCACGGCTGCCAAAACATGATGGGCGGTTTCCGCTGCGGCTGTCCGCAAGGCTACGTTCAGCACTACCAATGGAACCAGTGTGTGGGTAGGTGCTTTCACACGCTTGATTCAACCAGAATTTATTTCAATCAAACAACTTCTCATTTCCATCTCTTCCTTTAACACAGACGAGAACGAATGCGCCGGGAACCAAGCCTGCGGTTCGGCATCTTGCTACAACACGCTGGGAAGCTATAAGTGCGTGTGTCCGTCAGGGTTCGACTTTGACACCTCGGCCAGTGGTTGCCAGGATGTTAATGAATGCTCCATGGGCAATAACCCCTGCAGCTATGGCTGTTCTAACACAGATGGCGGGTACTTGTGCGGATGCCCTGGGGGCTTTTACCGAGCAGGACAAGGGTGGGTATTCTGACAAACGCTGCTGATCGTAAACAACCGTCTTTAATCATAGTGAAAGTGATTTGGGTGTTTTTTGTCTAGTCACTGCATCACTGGAGTGGGCTTCCAGGGTCAGTTTGGCTCAGAAGGCGAAGAGGAAGAAGAGGCCCTCTCACCTGAGGCTTGCTATGAATGCAAGATTAACGGTGACCTTGGAAAGAAAGGCCGTCATAGGCGTAATGCTGGCGATAATGAACTCAAGGTACGTTCACGTTCTGTCTCCCAGTGTTTATGCTGTTGTCACTATGACCACAAATTATGTTGAAGCTAAACAAATTGTCGATTCACTCCTGAATGCTATAGCTAACATCTGTTGGTATTCGTGTTTTGAGACTGCAAAATGTTGCTATGAATATCGTCATTTAACATCTCAATTCAGAGTGCGGACTGCAAAACTTAGCGATGTCGCTTTGAAAGTAAATTCCTTTCGAAAATGTCTTAACACATCTTACCTTTCCATCCTGACCTCAGGAGACGGTGAGCATGGCCAGCCTGGATGTTCAGACTTCCATTCCCATGAACCTGAGTCTTGCACAACTGCAGAACAAGGAACCCTTGCTGGAGTTGCTTCCAGCTTTGGAGCCACTCGAGCACCACGTGCGCTACGTCATAACACACGGAAACCAAGGCGATCACTTCCGTTTGCTTGAGCGACGTGATGGAAAGAGCATGCTGCGCTTGGGCCGGAGGCCGCCCCCTCCTGGATTGTACCGCCTGGAGATAGCCAGCTTGCCCCTGTTTGGACCTCGCAAACTCCAGGAACTGGAGGACGAGCATGACAGCGACTACCTACTGGGAGAGATCGGCGACGCGCTGCGCATCAAGCTGCACATCCACCTGCACTGAGACTGCTTGATCCTTGACCGCTGACCCCATGCCCTTCATTATAGGGTGTTCGCTCTGAAAGACTGTGTCCTATTAGCGCAATTTCTTTGGGTTTTGTTTTATTTACCGACCGATTCCACCATTATATCAAAGCAGACTGAAACCAGGTTGGGTGGAAAACGTATACATGCAACTTTTAATCTGCAGGTGTGTGTTAGCATTATTCGTTAGCCTTAGCACCCACGTTCACTGGACGGACAATCAGAAATATTTTCTTACTACAGTTGTAAACTGTTACACTTTACGTAATAACGATTAATACGTATTAAGTCTTTAGTGCACATAAACATTTGGATTGTATAGACAGCGAAGCAACACAATATGAAATTCCATTCGCCGTGCTGTTATCTCTGGGGTCGAAAGGTAAACCATTCAGTATTTTGTGTCGTTCATCAAGTATCGTGCTGTTTGTGAAGAAAAACTAAATTACAAAAGGACTGCATCAACTAGCAAAACATGTTCAGGTTAAGTTCAAGTCGAGTGTTGGAAAACTGTCAAGGAGACAGCTTACGATCCTCGAAATGCAAAGTGATCTGGTGCTTTTGGAGTGCCACACGTGTTACCTCATTTTACACCCTTACACAAATACACACATATGCATGCAGCAGTTGAGAGGTGCTTAACACTTTACATATTTACTGGAACTAATCAGGGAATTTCATTCCAAAAATAGCGACAGACATCCAAAGAATTGGTCCAAATTTGGACGAATCAACCAGTGGTCATTTCTTGATGGTACATAAGGACTGTTTGGCAAGCCGTCCTCGAAATTACACTCCAAATGCGGGCACAAAAACACACTTTTAACCTCGACATGGGAACGACAAACAGAGGTGCTAGAATTCCAACTTAGCCTACGCTGTAAACGAAAATGCTTGATAAAGGTTTTTTATTTTGTGTGTGTTGTTCTTTTGTACTGTCTCAATGCTGAAAAATCAATACTATCAAATTGCTTGTTGAAACTAAATTGTATATTTTAAAGTAATATGTAGATTTTGCTTGTTCCTTTGTTTTGTTTTTATTCTTGAGCATCAAGACCGAAGCAAATATTTACATGTAAACTTTAGATAAATATCCTTGCTGTTGAGTTGTACTCTGAAACACGAGTTAAAGTAACAAACAGCGTCAGTGGCGAGCACAACATGCGACTGTTTACATGAGACCGTTAAGCTTTAACTCGACATCGAATTACTGTTTTTTTTTTTTATTGCAACGTCAGGCTGTCTTCCAAAGCTGTGTCCTGACTTTTGTTTTATATGAGTTAACTTGGGCATGGTAACGTGTTTTTGTCTCTGGTGCTACAATGACGAAACTCTTGATCATCTACGTAACTGCACTGTACGACAGCCTGAGCTCTATTTATGCATAACCATTTGTCTAACATGGGATCTTTGTATACTTGCTTATTTTTGTTGATGCCACTACATGTAAACGAACGAATGTGTATGTAACTGTACTGTTTGTCAGAAACAAGTAACAAACTTGAAATATTACTGTCATCAAAACAACAGTGTCGTTACGAACTTCAGACCAAAGCAACTGTACTGTGGGTGCTCAGGATAACGCTGAATGGTCACTTCTGATACATTTCCAATGTGCCTTGACAAGGCGTCTGTAGGGATTTGAGCCACGAAGATCCATGACAGAGACGTCCTTGAGTAACGATGTTACCAAATAATTCCAAATGCATTCATTTTGTTATGAAAAAAATACAGTTATGTTGTAACGCGTTCATGTGTCACACCCCAGTGAGCCGCGCAATATTTTTGTCAACATCTGTAAGAAACAACAATTGCAATAAAACAACATGGGTTATATTTTTGAATCTGTCTTTTCGTTCTTTGTGTCCAGAAGCCATTTTTTTGCAATGTTAAGGAGATTGAATGGGTGTATCAGAGTTGCAATGGCTTATTGATCGTGTGGGACTGGAAGGCAGCCAATACACTTTGTCCACGGAGGATATTGGAAACCTCAAGTGAATAAACCCTGTTTTATTTTACAGAATTGCACCATCTTAACAAACACGAATTAGGAAAATATCCAATGTACTTACAAAACTGACAAAGTAATGCAGATAGTTGCGTCGCACGATATTCTTGGCATCACATACAGCAACTAAAATTTTGTTCAATCAGAGAATTTCAGAGATGCAAATTGGAAATGGCACGCAAGCCAAAAGCAACTTTAAATCAAAATACAAAAATAAAGCATTTCGTTAGTTCACAAGTTTCAGAGGGCTTGGCACAAAAGCAAACAAGAGAACATGTGGCATGTATACATATTATCCTTAAAGACAACGTAGTCGTGAAACTAAACATTACACAGACTGACACGTAAGATGGGAAGTATTAAAGGGTTTTTGCTCCTGTAAACATCTTAGGGAGGATAGATCCAGGACATCTTAAAGAATATAAATCACAGAAATGGTCTGTGAAAGGCAGTTGGTACGTGGCAGAGGTGCATTTAGTGTAGATCTGCTAAAAATCAAGCTAAACACTACATTAAATATGCCATCTACCCTGATTAGGTTTTGTATGGGGTTGAAAATCCACAAAGATACATCTTAAGTTTCTATGAAGTATCTACAGTGGCCTGGCCAACCACTGGAATAGTTCACAGTTTCATGCAGGGCAGCCTCCATTAATAGACCACCTATATCTATATTTTGTACGGTGCTTGTGCCCTGAGGAAATAGCTCCAGCGTAAATTGAGAAATGGTTAACCCTGTTAATTTCAACGTGGTGAGAAAGTAGCTTCCAAGAGGCCAGTTGTGCTACAGGCTTAAGGCATAGGGTTAAGGTCCCTGGGTATGTTTACACCAGGGCGTAGTCGAACTGGCCCCTCTCGAATCCCTCCTTGGGGTCTGTCCAGGATGAAGCAGGCATACGGCTGTACGGATCCAGCAAAATGCGGAAGCATCGCACCAACAGAAAAATCAAAAAGAGCATCAGTAGGCCAACGAAAGCGAAGGCGGTCCTTTGTTCGGCATCCGCGCCATGAGGTGGGCTGCTGGGAACCCCTGAGAAAGAAGGCCCCGAAGAAAGCAGCTCATAGTCCAGTGTGGAAACATCGCTCATCCTCCAGGGAGGGCGACGGCAGAACTTGCAGGCTGTCTGGAAGGTGGGGTGGACAGAAAGATTGGCCAGATTGGGACAGCGATTTCAGTGTAGACGAATGAGGTCAAAGTCAACCCTGGGAGCGACCCTCGTACGCTGTGAAAGAGCGGCCGTGTGATGGACAAGCACCTGGATGCAAATTGACACAAGTGGGCCAATCCGGACACAGTCGGGGTCTCTCAGCTCCTGGAGGGGTCGAAATGACGGGCCTGTTTATTTTCGACCTGTCAGATCTAATCCGGTCCTCAACCGATGCGGCGTGAGGAGATGGAACATGACACAACAGGCTGCCACGACGAATAAAAACAGCCGACGTGTGCAAAGCCACACAATGGCGTACTTGCTCTTTGCTGCAGGGGTGAGGCTAATTGGCTCCAGATGGGATTTAGTTTACAGGTGTTGCCTGTGCTGGATATCACTTCGCTCTTAAGGAAACTTCAGCAAACCGACAATGTCCCATCGGCGCATTTCCTATTCCTGGTTAGTGCTAAAAGTGGCAGAATATGTGCGTACAAACGAAGGAAGAGGGACGGCTAATCAGATCAGCAGGGTACTAGATCAATATGTGAATCTGAGTGGCTACTATGAGCGTAAAATGATCCATTTGCAAGAAACGGTTTCATTAGTGGGCTGCTTTTGCTGTGCATTAGTTTGATGAGTCAGAGATGAGCTGTACTTTTCCTGCTTGGCTCAGTATGTGTTTTCACAAGCGGAAATGTTGAGAAAAGATCTCTTAAGGTTGATACTATCGATTAGTTGGAACTAAAGTGTGGATTCAGAGCCGGGTGCAGATGTGGGTGGACAGCACTGAATCTCAGTTCGCCGACACTTGGTGGGCCTCTGGTCATCTAGTGAATCAATGGTGTTACCCTGTAAACACAAAAACACACATATTCCACGTTTAATTTGGTTTGCTTGGTAAACACCAAACTAAAGTTGTCCTTTTAGTGGGAATGGACAATATTTAAAAACATGTGACAATTAGCTAAAGAAATGTATATACAATGTGCTACATGAAGTTTGTAAAATCAAATTGTGCCTATCTAAGACCATTCCTTGCAATTAATCATGTTACTGCAAGCCACTGCGATATCCATACTTGCAATATTTAAAAGTAATTATACAAGGTTCTTGCATTATAATGGACATATAGTTTTATTTTAGTTAACAAAACAGCTTTCATACATCTACTGTAGAACTAAACCAATTAATAGTTTCTACTGCTCACCATTAATCCAAGTCTAAATTTAAAACAATGTTTCCATTATTCCAAGCAGAGCTCCAATAATTACGCTGACATTCTCCATAATGACAAAGTTTAGAAGACCAGCACTACATGATGTTTCAAATGTTTGCCTCGTTTTAACAAATCATTAGCCATCCGCTGGAGAGAACCAAATATCTTTTGGTGAATAATACGTCAGGCGTTCCACCGGTCTGGGATCGCGGAGTACGAAATGTCACCAGGCGATTATCTAAAACTTGTGACAGCCGCATGTAATTAAAGCAATTGTGGAAAAGAGTGGGGTAAAGATGGATGGCGGGGGCAGAATTGCTAGTGCTGAATAGATGGGTCTAAGCGTAGTGATGGATGTGAATATGATGTGAGGATCTGTGTGGTACGCTGAGCCCAATCCAGGCACGAGGACACTGACAAACAATCTTGCACACAGCGTGCGGGCAATCTCTTTCTGTCCTGAACTGCTGCCTGCCAGTGCAGCCGTGGCCACTTCATCAAGGGGACTTAATCAATCAGGTCTTCCCTAAGACTGTCTTTTCCAAGAGCCTGCATCAGACTACTCTTTGAGAAGGGAAAACGTTTTTTACTTCATTTGCATATTTTGTCTTGTTTTAAAGATGTATGAAATATAATAGCAAAAATCATGTCGTTATAAAATGGTCTCCTATCCTACTCTATATGTGCATCTCCTATACTCTTTCTATATTAATCTATAGGTGCTTACTATACGTAGTATATACATGTGCGTCTCCTATAAGTGTTCTTTCTATACTACAATATCTGTGTTTGCTCTATATGTGCGTCTCCTATAATGACTCTATAAGTGTTCTTTCTATATTTATCTATAGGTGCTTACTATACGTAGTATATACATGTGCGTCTCCTATAAGTGTTCTTTCTATACTACAATATCTGTGTTTGCTCTATATGTGCGTCTCCTATAATGACTCTATAAGTGCTCTTTCTATATTTATCTATAGGTGCTTACTATACGTAGTATATACATGTGCGTCTCCTATAAGTGTTCTTTCTATACTACAATATCTGTGTTTGCTCTATATGTGCGTCTCCTATAATGACTCTATAAGTGCTCTTTCTATATTTATCTATTGGTGCTTACTATACGTAGTATATACATGTGCGTCTCCTATAAGTGTTCTTTCTATACTACAATATCTGTGTTTGCTCGCGTCTCCTATAATGACTCTATAAGTGTTCTTTCTATATTTATCTATAGGTGCTTACTATACGTAGTATATACATGTGCGTCTCCTATAAGTGTTCTTTCTATACTACAATATCTGTGTTTGCTCTATATGTGCGTCTCCTATAATGACTCTATAAGTGCTATTTCTATATTAATCTATAGGTACTTACTATACTTACTCTATATGTGTGTCTCCCATACTTACTCTATAAGTGCTCATTCTATACTACTCTTGAGACGCTTACTCTATATGTGCTCTTTCTATACTACTCTATAGGTGCTTACTCAATACTTACTCTATATGTGTCTCATTTACTTACTCTATTGGTGCTGTTTCTATACTAGCTTGCTCTATACTTACTCTAGATGTACTTACCTTTAAACTCACTCTATACGTGTCTCTCCTATATTTATTATATAAGGCTTCGCTTTCCTATGAAACAAAAAAGCCAAAGCAAAGTGGAGATGAAGATGGATGGATTCATCTTTTTGGCTGAACATCACCGGGATCAGTCCATATCTCAAAGCAGATGGCGTCCCTGCAGGAGCTCAAAAACTTACGGGTCACATGTGCTCGTGTGAGGAATTTAGACTCCATCGCCAAACGTTAATTGCACAGGCGAAAAGTGCTTACGTTTCAATCTATAACAGAACTAATTATCATTAAAAGATGCCATAAAATACTGCACACATTTTAACACAGAGCAGGAAAGGTTCTGATAACACTTGCTATGAAAATACATCTGTTTTTTTAAACAAACAAGTAATGCATCATAAAACCAGCAAAGAATTATGAATTCACGATAAAATATTATTGATGAAGAAATAAAAATGCATCCAAATAATCTCACTGCAAGATGCAACAATCAATCACATGTGACAGCATCCGAGCGCTAACGCTTTCTAAAGATCAGCTCTATTCATCCTTCAGTATGATTGAATTCATTCAGGGACTAAAGTTTAACAAATCGCCTGTCAGGACGTTCCGGCTTGTGGCCGCAGCCGCCGTGCAAATGACGGAGAAGAAAACAACAGTAACTTCAATCCAACATTCATCAGCGGGCCGTTTATCAGCACTGCTTAATATGCAAACCCATCCTTGATATAAATAACAAGGCCACTTATATGGCCGGTTGTCAAATACTGAGCCCACTAAAATCCACCTCAATGACATCCAAAGATCAATTAACAAGTATTCTTTGCAACAAATCTGAAATAAATGGAGATAATTTAAGCTGAAAAAAACATTGTCTTAATACTGACATGCTCATCAGTTGCAAGACAAGGTATTAAATCATAAATCTCTATTCTATTCGTTTGATATATTTGTGTTGTTAAAAATATCAGCTTATATGAGACAATATTGATACCTAAGTAAACTAAAAACACTACCAAACCTCATACGCTGTGAAAGAGCAACATGTGGCCAACAGTGGCCTTTGGCACGGTAGTTACCGCACGTACTAAGTAGTAACCGTCTGTTTGTGTGTGTTGGTGTAATGAAAATGAATCAGCAATATTCTGCCTCCGCTCTCCCTCCGTTCTTAGTCATCTTTTTAATTTCGCCATTCCTTCTGTTTTCTCGTTGTAATGATTTTCAATAAATCCACAATGCACCCTTTGGGTGCTCAATTACTTGCATTAGGACGGCCCCGGTCACGGCGCATGGGGGGGAAATAACAGAACAGTATTAACAGGCTCCTGCTCGGGTCCTCGAGGGACGGCCGGCCTACGGTCACCGGAGGAAACGTCAGGCTCCTTTTTCATTAGCGCTCTTGCGAACTCCTGAAAGGAAAATGACCTAGCAAATCCCATTATTCACTGACCGCGCGAAATGGTAACAGGCTAAATGCCCGGATTTGTCATTATTTGTCTGAGAAGCCTCTCCAAAACGAATTAGAAGCCACAATCAAATGACAAATGCAGGCGGTTAACATCAAACCGTCATCTTGCTGAGGGCTAAACTCTTTCAGAATTTGGTTAACCCCTGCCAACTTGGTTTTTATAGAGACTAAATGATTAAATCTGATCAAAACGTTGAGCCCAAAATGTGGACGGCCCCAGAACCTGATGCTATCCATCACGGCGGTTATTGATGGCATTTTAGCGATTTTTCTTATATTAAACGTCTCTGTGTCTGACTTCATTCATCAGAATACTGTCACCATAGCAGCATGTCAGGGTCACCTTGAGCTTGAGGACAACCTGAAAAATGTCAGTGGTGTTTCACATAGGTTTCTAATTTTGAAATGTCAACTTTGTCTTAGATATGAATAGAAAAAAAGAAAAACAATAACTGGTATAAACCAATCATGTAGATATGCAATCGAAATTTTAAGAGATATATGAGTATTAGATCCTGTTTTGATCCAAAATATGACCCGAAAATGTTCAGCCCACGCATCTGCTGAGCGCGCAACTGCTGGAGACACGCAAGACATCTTCAAACTGCTGACCTCTGGGAAAAAACACGAAATGCTAGTTTAATATTCACGCTCCTGTCATTCGTCCGCTCTGGTGTATAAATGTTGCGCAGTCTTGCTCGGCCCGTGCACTTGAGAAACGGGGAACGGAACACAAAAAAGTGACTATTAATGTTTATAAATTGCACGTCAACATTCTGGGTCTTGTACGTCTTTACTTTATTCTGATACATGATGTGTGTCCAGAGAGCGCAAGTCGTCTTTCAGCAACAGTTGAGAAAATTTTTATTAATATAACTTTTACAAAATGAATATTTTACAGGTGCCAGGATTTCAAGACCGACTTAAGTTAAATGATTAAACTGAACAATTAGGACTTGAAATAAGTAATTAAATAAAACAATCAAATAATAACAAAAATACTCATTTCAGTTCATTTCGCAGATTTCATTTTCACCTACACTTCCTAGGCTGATGTTAGAAGAAAGTGCATAAGGACATAAAACATGAAGAATCGTTTAACCGGGTCTGCTTTAAAATATTAAACACTGAAAATGATCCCTATAATTCAGCGCAACCCACAGCGATGTACGATTCTGAACGGCGGGACATCACGAGACGGATATTTCAGACGTGGCAGGCTGCTCATGAAAATGGCTGTGCAATTTTCCCTTAAGTGCCCATGTCACGAATATCTGTCAGAGAAGGAAACCCAGCGGTCCTCTATGAAGACGGCGGGCTGCTGATGGGTCCTACTGCATTCACTGTCAAAAACAAATGTCTCCCTTCTCTCCCATTTCAATAACTGCTCAATTAAACCATACCTTGATGGTCGGTCAATGGTTAAGAACAGCCATATTGGCTAAATCCATATTATTAAAAATACTGCAATCAGCTTAAAACTATTACAATTAATTTACTCTAAAAACAAAACCGTATCTTGAATTTATCCGTTCTTCAGCTAAAATGAAAATCATACAAAATCCAAAAACGTCAACTACTAGCTTTGTTATAGGGTTTAGGTTCCCATAAGGACCGCTGATCCTAGATCCGTCTAAATGGGTAACCTGGAAGTTTGGAAGTTGCTCTCGGAGAGCAAGGACGTGATCTGTCAGGACTCTTGATGTCTTAAATTCACATCCCCAATCAAAGCATGAATTATTAAGCCAGTTGAGCGTTTGATTGACAGGGTAAGTGGTGGAGAATGAGCGAGCTGGACAGCGCTGGTCTTTAGTGAGGCGGTCTCGGCAGAACAATGTGTCTGAATGAGTAAGCGAGGGGTGTTAGTCAGGACGGGAGGAACGGGGCGGTTTCTAAAGCTTAAAACCAGCTTCAATTGAGTTCAAACTGGTTTTAGATGGTCTTTTGGTGGTCTGTTACTGATACAAAGAACAAAACATTTGAAGGTACCCAAATTTGGCTACGCATATAGAATGCAATGTACGCTGTATTATTCACACAAAACAAACGTATATATGTATACGTGAGATGAAGAATGAAATGGTATGAAGGATGCAAATGAAGGATAACGGTTATTAAATCAAAACAGCATGAAAATCCAGATTCCAAGAACCGACTGCACTGAAAGCACAAATTCATCTTTCGACCCAGTACACGAGGATGAAGTTAAATCTAATGTGAGATTTTCCCCAACCTCACAGAACAGTGCTGAAAGAATAGCACACTAAACACATTTAAAGCTTTACTGTAGCTGACTTCTGGTCAGCAGAAATTCGGTCCAAGATGACAATTGGCGAATTTTACAAGAACGAGTGTTAAAACCGAAAGCTCAAACTGGTTGACTTTCAAAATCACCCAGATATTAACTAAACCAGCTCTGTAACAATGACCGAGCCACTTTAAATAACTAACAAATATAATATCTTTAATAAATTAATAAATACAATGTATGTTTAGTGTATTAAACACAGACGGCTTTAATTCCAAATGCAAATCAATCGACGGCTTGACGTATTGCATAAAACAGTCACGTTGGGAAATTCTAATGTCATTAAATTCACGTCGCTAGTCTGATCAAGCCTGCAGATATGTATCCAGATGGTTACACTTCAGGTGTCATATCAAGATCCTCCTTAAGTGTAAATTGCCTAGTGCTGTGATTAGAAGTACCTGACTTGTGCTATTTTTTGCACAGAAAACATTATGGATTGTTTCTGTCACATACTTGATGACTAAGACCGGCAGAACTTTACATACTTGCATTTTTAATAAATGTATATAATTAATCTTCACGTTTCTGTCTCTCGAGTAGAATAGCACTGCCTATGCCTACTTATATACAACGTATATTACCGGCTCTAATGTACAATATATCCAAGCTTTCTTTAATCTTAGCTCAGATGGAAAAGTCTGATCTTAAATCAAGTACCTGGTGTGAAGCCATAATATCTCCATTTTACCAACGACTCCGAGCATTAAAGTGGTTTAATAAAGCACGTTTTAACTTTTAACTTGATGCTATATTCATGATGCTTCCTACTTATGCGACGTAAGCTTGTCACAATACGGTCTTATAAAATGGGTTTGAAAATCATATTTCATTGAAAAATATGAAAGTATTGTAAGTATATGAACGTCGTGCAAGATGCCAAACAAATGAAGAATCACCACAAGATGCCTGCCATTCAAGTCTATGCGTCAAAATAATATTGATAAAAATAGATGTGGACAGAAATTGCAAAAATGCAAATAAAAATACACACTGAATGATTTATTACAATCACAATTTGATATCACGGTATTAGAGATTACCGTCACCGTATCGTTCAACAAAGTAAGTAACGTTAGTCTACTATGACATTACAATGGTGCGGTGATGGTATCCGACGTCACTAAATTATCACGATACAACGATTATTACCAATAGGCGGTAATACCGCGGTACTTTGTTTACTTTTTTTCCAGCGCTGATGAAGTGAAATACCACAATACACTTTCATTTTAAATAAATAATATTACAAAGTATAATCGAAGTTCCTTTCAGGACATTTCGCATTCGCTCGTTTACGTGCCTCAAAAACGCGATATATAGACTTAAACTGTTTCAGACGTTTACAAATGTTAATGAAATATATATATATATAAATATAAATATATATTTAGTGTGTATAAGCTCACCTTTCGGATGTTCTTCCTCATCTGTGTGGAGATTCACTCCCGTGTGTCACACGCCTACAAACTTGTGCGCGTTTTGCCAGTGCGCGCGCCCGCTGCCTACCGCGCTCACTGCACTTAAAGAGACAGTACACCGCACAGCAAGCGCACAGAAGAGATTGAGGGATTTTTTTTATTATTGTTGACAAAGTTACTGGATTTACGGTGATTAGTGTGTATCCGTCACAGATAAAGACATACAAATAAACATGCATTTACCCTTCTGTCAATCAAAACCTGTATGCCACTCTTTCTTCACACAAAATAGGATATTTTGAGAAATGTTCATACAATTGAAGTCAATGGCGTTATAAGTGTGGTCATCAACATACTTTAAAATATCTTCTTTTGTGTTCCGAAGAAGAAAGAAATCATGCAATTTGATTGACAGGTCATTGTTAAGACCGCACATTTTTCTAATGGGAGGTTTATTAGAGCGTTTATACAGTTATGAACTGTTTTCCCGGTTATAATCTAGTGTAGTTTTATTGTCTTCTCTTGTTTGCTGAAACTGCAAACATATGGTATTACTGACAAAGTAAACAAAAGAAAAAACACTTTATACACTCGTGTAGATATAGTCATAAATGTGCCGCGGTTAAGTACAAGGTGACATAAAAATTATGTTTTGACTGCTCAGAATTGAAAATATAACAAGCCCCCCATCTGTTCATGGCACCATCGGCCATCTGTTGCCAACGATAACAACGCATCCACCCAATTACATAACAGATCCCAGACAACTACATTTAAACAAACATGGATGCAGACAAAACAAAATGAGATTCAATCCTTTGTGTAAACAAACTTTTTGGGGACAATCTTAAAAAAAATCGTTTTAAATAAAACATTTGTACCGCAGAAAAGGACGTTCTTTATATTAACCTTCAGAATTGAGTCCCTACACACAGTGTCATCCTTAGAGAGACAACTCGACAATCTGTCCCTCCTGCTGCCATCCACCCCACATTCTGCCCGTCCTCGCTGGTGCCAAGCCTGTCTGTCCCTCAGACCACAATGTCCAGCAACAGCGAGATAAATCTCCATAAAGCCTCCAGACCTTTCTCAAGCAACCCAATAGATGATGCTTTGGCAGACTCGCGACTCATTTTCTTAAATCTCAAAAATATATATGTAAGAATCTGTTCAATACACAAATGAATCCAGCAAAGCATATTTTTGCTGAAAAGATCTTATAACTTATGTTTTAGAGAAGACGCTGACGGGACAGCCGGGATGAGATTCATAATTTTGTTTATATCTGACTAAAGGCCCATTCACACCAACGATGATAATGATCGAATATTACAAACATTGCATTTGAAACTGCATCACGCAAGCTTTCAATAAACACAACATCATTTTGTCCTCCGAGCTAACGAAACCTTAATAAGCTTGAAAATGTAATTGTGTGGAGGTCACAAGAGACACAGAGAGGCACTTCTGCCAGCTTCTGCCCATCCAAACCAGAAACCGTAAGGAGCGTCAGGGCGAAAGCAGGTGGCCCGATTGAATCAATAACCTTGATAATGAGATCCGTGGGGCGTCATTATCGCCGCCCCCTCCGGCCACAAATGCCCCGTCTTCCGTAAAGAGCGTTGTCTTCACCGAGCTCCAAACACACCTCATTAACCTTTACGGTGATCAGAAAATCCTCCCCGTCGTGATACTCTGCTGGGTTTGGTTTGTTTTTTAAATTCGAAAGGACATTCATCACCATTTGGAGAGAAAAAACTAAAATGAGTTCTCCGTAAGTTACATTTCTATACTGCCATCATCACCCTATGTGATGCAGTGTAACCCATGTTAAAATCTATTTAATTTCATTCAATAAACTACTTCATCTAAAATATCAAACATTTCATAACAGCCAATAAGGGCGTTAAAAAACTTTCTCTGAACTGTGAAACCGAACGGCTCTGAGCTCTGTGAATTTACATTAATACAAATTTTCCCTTCGCCAGCAGGTATTGATCAATATCCCATAGACATTCATCAATCCCAATATTCCAATGGGAATGGATTTATTGTGAGCGAAACAGCCCGGCGATAAACACATTACGCCTTTAAACGTCCTTGGGAATTGAGTTTGGAGGATTTATGCGTTTTCTTGAGCCAAAACGGAGGCAGCCGATCGAACTGCATTGTATAGATGTTAATATTGCATGACTGCATATGGACGTAAATCTATACGTAACGTAAAATAACACAGTGACGCAAACTTTGTGTATGTATGTTTTAATTATGTAAAAAAAGTACACTAACCCTCTCTCTTCTCTCAACAGGTAGTGGTCTGGCTTTTGTTGAAACTAGTGACTTTCTATTAACACCTATCGTACTATTGCTCTTTTATGATATATCGCTTATTACTTTATGATTACCGCACCATTCATTAGCATAACCAGCAGGTTAAATCTGGAAACATTTATATGATTGATCACATTCATAAATGAACTGAATAATTAAGTTATGGGAACTAGATGCTTCCCGACCACGAAACCCATTTTTTCCATTATTCCAGTTCTCTATTTGCTAGTTTTGGTAGGCGATATGAGCTGGGAAACTGGTAATGGACTAGCGTTGGTTTTAAGCGTCCATCATATCAAACCACACTACAGAGTAGCCCATGTCAGGAGCGGATTGAAACACGCTCAAAGCTATTTATCCCACACATTTTAAACTTCCAGCCAAATAATGAAATGACATTTTCTGGGTAATTACCATTGAGTGGCATCAATTATGCATGAAGGCGTTGCTTACGAGGGTTTCGCGCCAAAGCAGTTATGGCTTTTATTGATCGGGTCTAATTTAATTTGAAGACTCATCGACTTTTGAGTAACGTGACCCTGGAATCACTGGGGACACGTTAGGATCTCCCGCCGAAAGACGGGCACAAAACTAAGCGATTTTATGATGGCAAAGCAGATCTTTATTTAGCACCAACCTGGAGGTGGGACATTAAATATTTAAATCAGATCTGCATCGGCCATTTTGAAAGAGTTGATTTTGATATTTTCGTCTGGGCTCAAATTTCCTCTCGTGTCATGTATTATCCAGACTTCCTTAATATCCCTCCTGTTATTGATCATGCAATTGGACTTTAATAAGCTTCACGGACGGCTATAATTCATAATACCGCCCCATCCTGTACATCTGGAGGAGAGACGTTTACTAGAAGTTTTGGCTCACATCTGCGAGCCAATTATTTGGAGATGTCTCCTGTCAGATAGGACATCTAGACATCTAATGCCTGTAAGATTTTTATTTATTTAACGTATGTAAAACTGCCTTTTATAAGTCGTTTATCAGATGTTAAGCAGACGTTAGACTTATTTTACAGTTGTGATTTATTTGTACCTTAACGGTAAGTTAGATTGGTCAATGCACTTGAACATTACATCATAGGGACATTTCGGCATGGGTGAGCTTGGAATAAAGTACTCTCGATGTGTATTTCCAATGAGAAGTTGTGAAACCATTAAACTCCTGGTGGCGTAAGGCGATATGATATGAAGCAATGAGCAACCTGAGGTCGTATTTTACCTCAATTTTGTGACGTGATGTTGGCGGAGATTAGGCTTCATTATAGAACCACGATAAGGATTTGTAAAGGATTGCTCAATTTGAAACGGAAACCAGACGTTGTTTAGCTGTTTAATGACTTTAATTATGGCTCCATATTGCTTCAATGCAAATATTAAAATATGAGGAAACACTCGTTACACGAGAAAGATTTACGGCATCGGGTTCCCATGTAATCTGGACTTCACCGAACTGTTTCCATTCCAGTAATTCCCCTCATTCACTGAACTTCCCACCCAGCCACCAAAAGCAACCAAAATCTCAATTTTATCATCGTTTTAGAAGTTCACAGCGTTTCCCAAATATGTCGATGAGGTGCCCAAACCAATCTTGCCGGCTTGATTTAGCACGCCATAAAGTCACCGTTAAATAAATTATAGCAAAGAGGGAGACTCTTGTGTTACCGCATTCCCAACCTCCAGTCCTCTGATTTACACCTATAGATTAGCTGTCACTTCCACAGAGCAAACGGACGCCCTAAAAAACACAAGTAACAGCCCTGGGGGTAATTGTGGAGGGCATCAGTCACGGCTGGACGTTGAGGATATATAGAGCCGAACACATTTCCCACAAGGTTTGCCACCCCATTAGACTTGTTTTCCACAATCTCAAGCATAATTTCCTGCTTCTTGTCTGTTTCTGGCATCTGGCCTAAATAACAGAAGCTTAATTTCAAACTATACCTGCTTGAAATCATCTTTAGAAAGTGTCCCCATGTTGACGACAATAAAAGCTTAAGTCTGAAGTTTAAATTTACACCCAGCTGATATCCTCCCTTCCTCTGCGTTAGAACCGCTGACAAATGGCCTTCCTGAAGGCCACTAACAGGGGGAAACGCAGGCAGTAGACGTGCTGATCAATAGAAAGAGGATTTGCCATTGTTTTCATCCTCCAAAACAAAACAATCATTTCTGATAAAGGCTATGCAGCTGTGGGCGGGGCTTAGACTTGCGTCCGGTGACAATCAGTCTTTTAATTTTGAGCGAGTATAAGCTAACGTAAGACAATATTGTTTTAAAGTCTCAACTAAAGCAATTCTACAAAATCATATTTTACCCTAAGAATGCAATCTGTTCATATAAATGTTGCACAAATGTACCCGGTATCATAGACAAGGCTTAGCTTAAACCAGGACTATGCCGTAGTTAAATTAGAACATTGAAGTCGCGTTTATTGAAATGCCTCAGACAAAAGACTTACTGGCGTGCATTGTGAGACAATACAATGGCAATTACATATTGAAAGAAATGTCAGGGCATTTTATTTTTAGTTAAGACAACTCTAACTTACATTTTAGTCTGGGACTAGTCCTAAACCTGGTCTGTGAAACCGGGCAATAGTGTTCTGCCTCCTTATTCTGATACACAGCTGAAAGCTTTCACTCTTTAAAACAATTTTCACCATTTCTGTTGCCCAAAGAACCCTTAAAAGTTCTTGCTATCTAGAAATCTTTGCAAGAAATGTGAGTTTGACGTCATTCGCAACCACTGCGACACACAAACCCTTATGAAAATGATGGTTACGAAAACAATGGTTTTTATCGGAAACTGTAGTTAAACCATCATTTTGCAATAAATAATTTATATACCCAAACAAACATGGTTACTACAATCGTGCACAAAAAAACACGGTTAATTTTTGTTAGGGAAGTTAAGTGCGTAAAGTCATCTGCAATTTTAGGTTTTAAACTTAGGTGGCGATAGACAGACTAAAGGGGAATATAGCAGCTCTATAAATAAAATGTATAGATTTTTTGCATTGCAACATTTGTTTTTAAGGACAAGGAAGTGATTGTCATTATACTTTACTGTAATAGAACGGTTTCAGTACAGGACCACAAACAGATATTACGTATTTAAATATTTTAATCTGAATGGTCCGGGGTTAAAAACGACCCTGACATGTTCTTCAGGTTTCATGGTGGGTGATTGAACCCAACAATTTTCTTTTTGTAATATGCAACATAACTTACTAAACACCCTAAAGGCCTGATCAATACATACAGGGGGTTTCTCATCAAACAGACACTAATTGCATCTCATTTGCACATATAAATGAGTGCGCCTGACAGTTCTGTGAGGAGACATTGAGTCTTGAGACATGAGACACAGAAAATAAAACAACTGTACCACACTACATATGATATATACTGTATGAATATTTTTTTAATTGATGGAGGGCGACCGGATCACATATTGTACTTTGATATGCATGAACAATATCAAACCTCGAACTTAATGGCTCCGTTTAAAATAGAAAACCTTACAAACGCATCTCACAATTTACAGAATTCTGCCTACTAGGCTGCAAAAAAACGTAAAGTTAAGCATAATTTAAGATGAGACCACATCATATTTCCCGAGACTGCATTTTACATTTTTTAAGGCTCCACTGAACCAGCTCCTGATCCAAATGTAGGAAACGTCCAGGAAGCCTTTAGTCTGCAGACAACTATACAGCTCAGCGCTTTCTTAAAGCTGTGAAGATCCATCATCGAACTGACGATCTTGTCAATGGCATGTATGAACATATGAACGAATGCGAAAGCTTGTTTATCAAGCATCGCCTGTGTTTCCAGAACCCAGGCGATAAATCTATCGGTGTCCAAACCGATGTGTCCACATTCAAGAGGATGGATGGACAAGCAGCGAGTGTTGGCCAGCGCCTACTCACAACACAGGAAATTCATTAAGCCCATTATATAAGAAAGCATCTTCTCTATCAATGTGCAGATAAATGTCTAGGGATGTAACAATATTACCGATATCGTGTAAGCGCAATAGCAAAATTGTCTCAATATTATCGTGGTCACATGACTGTATGAAACCATAGGTCTTCTGGGGCCTAACATTGAGAAAAAATAATAGATGTAAAACGATTTCACGACATTTCTACTCGCTGAAATTCTACTAGCTGAACCAGGTTTTGCAATTGTCAGATGTTAAACGGACGATTTACATAAGCAAACATTCTGAAAGTGCAATAGAGTCAAAGATGCAGAATTGTAAACAAAGATATTAAAACGCACTTTAGAGTTGCAATACGCAACTTTTTTGGATGTATATAAACCAAAATCTGTTATCAAAATCCAAAATAATAGGATGATACGCTTACAAAAATTGCAAATCTGAGCCGATAGGTGATGCAGGTCGACTTAAATGTTTGTAAAAACACCACACCTACAATTTCATGTTTCAAACAGAGATGGCGACAGAGAGGCAAATGTTTCGAATAACAGCTTTCACACAGAAAGAAAACGCACTTATCAACTGAAAAGGTTCTTTAGATGTTGTGTATATTTGTTAAATGTGAGTAAATCGATTATCATTTCAACACATTTTTGAATGAGTGGGCAAGTGTGGAATAGTTTTAATTTGCATTTCGTTTTTACGATTCACCCAAACAGCACATATTTTTACATTTCAAAGGGAATGATGAACAATATTCAATAAATGTTGAAATTTGGATTTTGAGAAAAGCTCCAAAGATGAACGACCATTTAAGTCCCCACGGAATTGAAGTTGAACAGTATTAAAAAAGGATTTAATGACTCAATAAAAGATGCGTCGAACACAACAGGTCAACGATACAAACTGATAAAGAAGCACCGGGACCAAATCTGTGGCTGCCAGTTTACATGTAGCAAAAAAATAAATAGGAACATTGAATCTGTTGCTTAAACACGTTTGTGCCGACCTGACGGCCACCACAATTCCAGCCAGTCTATACTGAAGATGCACAGGGAGGTCTGATCATCTAACTCAATACAAATGAAGTACTCTCATTATAATTATTGTTAAATCGTCTTACTGGAACTTTCTGGGTTTCTTAAACATTTAAATGTTTCATTTCAGCACAGTTAAACAGACGAAACGCAAACACAAATTAGTCTCTATGTCTCTTATCATGACTGAAGGGGGCTTCGGTCCAATGGCGTGCATTCGTCCCGAGGGCCACATCACCGTCCTGATTGTCTCCCAGTTGGTTCACAACTCTGAGGTCTAGCCAGGGTTTCCGGGTCAGCTCTGGACGAAAGCAAGACGCCGGGTTATGCTAACAAGATGATGTGTGGCCACGCCCTGTGGCCGAGTCACGCCCCTTACCCCTCCCACAATTCCCCGAGGCTGTAGGGCCCGTTCTCAAAGGATCTGCTCCGTGCTGGAGGCGGAGATGTCCAAGAGTCTCCAGGCGGCGTAAGGGTTCAACTCCTCCTGATCTCGACATAACGCCCATACGTACATCATCCTGAGAACCTTTTCCTGTTGAACACACACCAATGAGAAAGACAAAATGTGGTCAAAAGAATATTTAACAGTTTGATCTGCAATCCGTGACCTTTTTGCCATATAAAAATGAACAAATGTTATTGAGCAAGTAGATAAAATAATCATAATAAATGAATTATTACGATTTCATGGGAAATGTCAGTTGTCCTTAACACACGTAAAGATAAAAAAAGCGTCTTCTAAATGACTAAATGTAAACAACCTGATATTTTATATATTTAACAGAGGTGGTAATAAAGAGAAGTTACGTATTGGAGCTTTAAGATTACTTGTAGATTATTTGTACAAAATTCTCAATCGAGAAATCATTATTGTTCAAATTTTTTGATCAGCATTTATGCAGTAAAGAATTATTAATCATAATTCATATATTAAAAATGTTATGCTTAACAAAAATTTTGGGGGAAACTATTAATGTCCCAAAATCTTCGTGTTTCATTTTCTTAAAATAAGATAATTTCTTCTATGCAAGCGCATGCAGAGAAAATGATCCTTTACATCATTGCATTTAATCGAGCACATGACGCTAACTTCAGCCGTGTGAAATAAAAGGCGGTTTTTAATTTCGAGCGCTCTGAAACTGCCTGAACGAAGTGTCGGCAAATAGCCGAGCGCAATAATTAACTACAAAATCGCGGCACGGAATCTTCCCCCGTGAGCCGTTATATTTGGCCATTGTATAGATTTATAACCAGTCTGTTTTATTAGCTGCTCAGGACGGCTCCGGGCTCCGCTGGCTCTTGAGTGATCTCATACAGGGGCCGCGAGAGGTGAATCGCACCACTGATTCACAAGAAGATGAGTTGTATAACAGCGCTTCCAGATGTTAATGGTGATTTGTAATATGATGTGTTGAGAGGCCGTTACTCACCGGATCACCCTCCACGACTTCGCCTTTCACGTTGCGAATGACCATCACCAGTTGAGCCTGAAAAGTGATGATGAGGACGGGACCTTGTTCCATCATTTTACCCATCGGCAACTGGAGCAAAAACATGATAAAATGACACATGACGGTAACACACGCAATAAACACACACGCTTTAAATATTATACATCTTTCCATCATACTTACATCAATATTATCAATGTCGAGTATTTTGGAGTGGAACTGGAGTCCCATGGCTTTGGCCTGCTGGATGGGATGAGCGAGCTGACTGTACGTCTAAAACCAAGAGAACACGTCGATAGATCAGTGGATATGTCATTTCCCCACAAGGGTCAGATTCACCACCAAAGTCTGTGATGATTCTCAGTCATCTCATTCGCTCAATGTTCTTTCACACATCTGAGATGAGTTTCTGATGCACTTACAGCCTCGTAGCACCAATCTCTGAGGACTTCCAGTTCTCCTTGAATCATGGCCTATAAATGGAGCAAAAGTTCAGCTGTTGGCATTTCTGTTGATATTTCAGATGAATGGATTCTGGGATGTCACGTCTCACCTCTAGAATATTGGGAATAATGTCCTTCTCGCATTGCTTCAGGAACGAATCCTTGTCGAAACTCGGATCCGCTTTCAAGACCTCGGTCAGAACCTCAGACATCTCGGTTTTGGAGAACAGCCCACCTAAGAACGTCAGATCATTTAGAAAACTGCAGTCAAATGCATGAAGACTTATATTTTATTAACTACACACACACAGTATGTTTATTAATATGTGACCCTGGACAACAAAACCAGTCTTATGGGAAATAGAGATGTAAACATCCTATGAGAGCTGAAGAAATAAGCTTTCCACTGATGTATGGTTTGTTAGGATCGGACAGTATTTGGCCGATTTAACACTCTCTGTGAGCTTACCGCTGTAATGTTGAGAGTAGATGAACCTGAAAGCTAAACTTCTAAGCTTTACATAGATACCTAACTACTAATTTAAGAGGGCAATTCCCAAAAAGCAGTTTGTTCATTTTTGCAAGTGTAGTTTTTGAATATTTACAGTAGGAAAATCATGAAACATGATCTATACTTATTATCCTAATGATTTTTGGCATAAACGACCCATAAAAAGTTTCGTTAATTTTATACACTGGTGTACAATGTTCGTCTTTACCGATGATGTCTGTCATTTTGTCGGTCACTGCGCGAGACGCTCGGATTAAGGCGTTGTCGCTCTCGTCATATTTCATCTTCATCTCAAAGAATCCTGAGAGGCAGAAAGCAAAATGATCAAATAATGCAGCGCACAACCAATCGACAACAAATGGAGTGTGGCGCCATCTATAGATCGCACTCACTGTTGAAAACTACATTGTTGTCCTTGAATTCTTTCCACTGCTGATACCATTTAGAGTCTTTGTGTAGAACGACACCCATTGCTTCCCTGCGTAAGGGAAGCACAGAAATGTAAGATCGATATTCAGTGCATCCAAAAAACGTTATAAGAAAGATCATATTATTATAAAAACAAATGTAATGCATATTGCTATTCAACTGTTATTAACGCAAAAACAATTGAATGACGCTTTTAATGTTCTCGGCTCATTTTCTAGTTGGTCGACTTACTCGTTGGCATCAAAGACTTTAGCTTCGCTGCCGCCCACCTTCGATGAGAAGTCACTTCTCTTTCTCAGTGTGCTGGGTTGTCGGTACGGTCCGCTCTCACCGAGGTCTCCAATCTCCTTCTTGACGCTCTCGACACTCTTTAGAGATTCAGATTTAGTAGTTTTCATTTACAGTTCTAAAACCGATTCACAGAGAAGATGATTTAACATTGCAGAGTCTGTTTTCTGACCTGTGAGATTGCCCGGAAGGCTCCCGTCTTCCCGAATTTTTCTCCGCTTTTAGACACCGTCTCCGCCGACTGCTTGGCCGTTTTGGCAGCTTCTTCCACCCCTTCTTTAATTTTCTTTCCGATGTCTGTGCGACTGACCTCTTCAAAACCCTGCAGGGAAAATGCAGGATTAGCATGTTTGTCAATCATGTAAATAGAAAATTCAAGTGAGGTTCAATATACATGCATTGAATTGTTGTCAATTAACGGTTTTATATTTACAGATCATACAGACTTACCTCCTTGACCGTTTCTGATATTGAACCGAACGTTTTCTTGAACACTTCTGAGGTTTTGACTGTTTCTGACTCAATGGTTTTCTGAAAGACATAACGCAACGTTTGTGATTAAATCCACAATACAACAAGACCTCAAACGACACAGCAGCCCATCATTCGCTGACAGCCGTACATATTTCCTTCTGGCTTGCTTGAGGGCATCCGATTCCTCCAGCTTCTTGGCCTCTGCGCGAAACTTCTTGATGTTTTCCTTCATCTCTTTGTTTTTGTTCAGGTCCTGTTTCAGGTTGTCCAGAAACTCTCCCAAGAAGCCTTTGCGACTGCCACCAGACGACATAAACCTCGCCTGCACATCAAGAACAACTTGTTTAGACAGCAGTTAAATCTTACCTAGCCAGCATTTACTGTTCATGACATTTTATTTTCAATACATTCTGCGGTCGGCCCCTCCAAGGTTTTGGGAAATCAACATTGGCATAGAGATTCACAAAAACTCACCTGTGATACAGTGATGGTGGATCCACATATCCTATACACACTCGCTCTGTCATGTAAAGACACATACTGACGAGAGGATAACAGCACACAACCTCTTCTGACACATAGCTGCACACATACACACAAGAAAAATACATTGATATTGTCATAACAACACGACATACGCACAGAACCCCATGATGTTGTAACCATGGTACATGGCCATTCAAAAACATGGTAAAACCATAGCACACGTGTGTTACATGATATACTACAAGGATAGACTATGCTAAGATCTTTTGTTTTTAATAGCACTATTTAAATACAATCGTAAATATCGTGTAACAAATAATATTTAATTATTCATTTTCCATCAAGGCCAAAAACATGTTTCATCAGCATGACATACTAGATCTGATCACATTTGCACAAGAAACACACAGAAAAATGACGAATCAAACACGCGATGTTGTTGATTTCATCGCAAATATTACACTCATGATGATGATATTAATCGCGCTGTTCAATGTCATGTTTAAACAGTTAAAATGATAAACTCACCTGGTAACACTGACACAAGGAGGCCGCCATCTTGGTAACGCTGCGAGTGACCTGTTTGGCTGACGACCTTGTGACGCACATCCGTGGGAGGAGCCACGACCGGGAACAGCCAATGGGCCGACGATGTGTTAGTCTTACATATTCATTTAAGTTTAGCTTTATTTTATACATTTGTAAATATAAACAACCGTTCACAAGTTCAAGGTTAATAACACAGTTTTTATTTATATTTTTACACCACATTTTAAAATTCATAAACGAATGTTGTGTCTAAAATAGAAACAAATTAATTAATTATTTGACCTTTTTTTAGTTTTTGTTTTAAATGAAGAAATGAATATGTTGTCATAAATATATTTTGAATTTTAAAAAGTTTTTATTTATAGTAAACATTAGTACATATAAGTTATCTTTAGATTATTTTTTATTTAATTAATATTGTATCTTTAAATTATTTAAATAGTTTACTTTAATGTCAGTAGGCAAATGTAGGGATGCAGCGATACCAGTGATATCGTGCCGATACAGCTCGTGTACTCCATACCAAAGGCCGATATCTCATGTGATAGACTGAAATTTGTGCTTTGAAAGTTTGTGATGAGCACATGAATTTGTCCTTTTTCATAATGTGATTTGAGTTATTGGTTTCAATGGGTGCTTCGAAACCCCCCATCTTGAAAATACAGGTACATGCATCGGAATTGGTATCGGCGAGAACCAGAAAAAAAATATTGTTACTCGTACTCTGTCTTTAAAAAAATGGTATCAGAGCATCTCTGTCAAAGTAGATTTCCAAATATGTTTTTTACGATAATTCTTATTGGAAATGAAATGACTATTTGTACATGTAAAACGCATTTAAGTTTGTGAATATCACACTGTCATCCATATAATAAATTGCATGTCAACTTAATAAATGAATACTTTTTTTCAAACACGTAAATATAAGACAGGCTTTGTGATGACCGACACAGATTTGATTTAGTTTCATTTATTTGTACTACAATTTCACAGAGTTTGGAGTTGTCGTAGGGAAAATAAAACACATACATCTCTGATTTAAAACCCCTTTTGTGAAAATATCAATGAGTATTATAAAGTTTTCATATTTTTATTGCAAGGACACGCAAGGCCAGTCCACACCAAGAGCATAAACTACCCATGATAAATTCAATTTAATGTTTTGATGTCTTTAATGTTGTAGTTGTGGTGTGAACCCGTAAACATTAGTTGTAGTTCTTGGTGTAAACGGGCATTTAGGCATATGTGAAAAATCATTAGAATAACTGAGAACCATAGCCATATCAAACCAACAATATTCCTACAGAGTAATAGCAACTTTAATCAATCATCTTCTTCTGAGCTGTGTTGAACATGGTCGATATTCATCGTTGAGTTATTTCCGATCATAACGTTCTGCGCGTTCCCAATGTGGATGCATGAGGGCTGCTGCCAGGTGCCTTGTTGAGCGGCTCCCTGCATTGGCATCGGTCCCCGGCCTTGATCCATAGCAGTGTGATATACAGGCGCCGAGCCAGATTGTAAATAAAACATGTTAGATTCTAATCTCAGTCGCGCCAATCTTTCCATATTCTGTCTGAGGTCCATATTTCTACTTATGTCCTCTTGTAGTCGCCTTCGTTCCTCGGCCGCCTTCTTAATTCGCTGCTCTTTCAACCACACCTGCCTTTGAATGGCCACCCTCTCTGGCCGCATCGCTCTGAAAGCAGCGCGTTCAAACGTCCTGCTGCTCTCGTCGAGAGGGACGGTACCGCGGAGCACCAGTCGTCGCCGGTCTTTCGGCAAACAGTTCTTCTGAGGCAGCAACGGGATGACGGAGTGCCTCTTGTGATGCTTTTCCAGAGAGTTGAAGATGGCCGAATCAGTGCTCGTTTCGCTGAGGTTGGTGTTGAAGTTTCGGGTGAGCAGCAGCAAAGTGAACGCCGAGTTGTTGATGGCGTCCTCCATGCAGCACAAGGTGGACCGGCCGGGTTCTTCGAATTCAGAGAACGTCACTCCGATCCCTGCAATTATTCTTTCAAGTTTGTTCTTGAGCCTTTGAGCTTCATCCGCGTCTTCCGGTTCGTGCAGTATGACGAAGGAGTAAAACTCGTCCTCGACTTCGCTCACGGCCTGAGGGATGAAGTTCTTATGGGGGTGTTGCGTATTGGCATATTGGTTCAAGTTTGCAGGATGAGACTTCACTTTGGATGCGTTTGTTGGGTCGGATGAGAAATCTAAACCTGGATCTGTGTTTTGGGACGTCAGGAGCTGTGAGCTTCCGCTGCGATCGAAATGTGGCTTCGGATTTGGACTGGTCGATCCATTTGTGACGTCTGGTGTGCGAGGTGTCTGAAGTGCGGTTGTGGGAATACTTGACGATCTATCAGGACAACGTAGTGCTTGGTCTCGACAGTTTTCTCTAGTCTGCGGCGTGGGTAGACTCAATAGCTTTGATTCTTCCATACTGGACTCCGTAATGGTTGGCGAGCTAATTTCCAGAGTGTGCGAGCTACATACCGAACTGGATCGCAGCGAGGATGGATGGCTAACGTTTCCAACCGATACGTCTAGAGATTTCAACCCGCCATTTTCATAACTTGCAAATTCATCACTAGTCTGAAACCCACAGGCATTTTTTATCTCCTCAAAGATGTTTTCAACATCTAAAGAACGCAAATTTGCCCTCTTGCTCGTTGCAAGCGCCGCGCGATACGCTTGATCTCGGAGCTTCGCGTCGCATAATCGTTCCCGCACCAATACAGCAAATAGTCTTGCAATATCCAACAGCATCTCAACGTCGGGGCCTGAGATCTTAAAATCCCCAAAGTGGCTATCGTTCAGTCTTTCTCCATGCGCCTTGATCATTTCAGCCAAGAAGTTAACAACCTTGCTGTCACGGTTTGCCAACAGCTTGGTGTGAGCATCTTTGCTCTTCTTCAGAAGAATCAAGCACATCGCATGAACCATCAGCTCTGCAGACGTGTTGCCCATTTTGTAAGTTAGGCTGAGTAATCGCTCCTCGGTGGCCTGAGAGAGAATCTCGAATGCCTCGGCCAGACCGGACCCCTCTGCATATCCATGATCCGTAAGCCGTACGCTTTCCTCTGCCATAGTTTCGAGCAAGTACACGAGATCATATGTGGACGTGTGTTGTCATTTGACATATTCAAGCCATTCCGTGCGATCTTAAGTGAATTACTTGAGTGTCTGCAAAACAAAATAAAAATAGTTGCAGCATGAGCATCACAAGGAACAAAAACAAGCACAGATCAAATTGCTTTGAAATTATTTAACAGTTTAGATCTGTTTAAGATCTCATTATTTCTACTAAACATAAGATTAAAGCCACAATATGTACATTTGGACCGCTAGATGGCGCACTTTCGAAACAATAACAAAAGGCGAAGCTAAATGACGTAATGTAGAGTATGTCCTGCTTTCCTGTTGCAAAGTGGTAAGAGCATTAAGTTAACAACGCAAGGTCGTGGGTTCGATGATTTGGCAGTGTAATGCTACAAAGTTTTACGAGTTTAAAACCGTCATACCGTTTAAAAAGTAAACTACGTTTACGCTTTTTGGGGTTTCCTCCACTCGCCAAAGAGTAATCGTGATCCATAATAATAGAACAACAGAATCTGCGTTCCAGATGCTGTATAACCACTTCCGCATTTGCGTGTTGCCATAGTTTCTACAACAGGAAACTGAGGGTATTGCGGAGCAGTGTTATTTAAGTCATTGATATGCGACAAATACAAGGGACCGGACATTATTTTAAATAGGAATTTCTCTGGATTTGCACATTCTTGGGAACATTTGGAATCACGTAAGTACACAACAGCATGAACAATATCACACCGTGCAAGTGGTTTTGGGATTGTTCATTAAAATGTTTTTGCATATTGTGGCTTTAAATGGAGGGCAAATGGAAACGTGTGCTTAAATCTCAGATATTTTTTCTGCGAAAAAAGAGTCAGAAATGTCTCTGTCATTAGAGTTTCAGAAGAGATGCCGGCCATGTCACAAACACTCATATCTTAGATCTGTCAAGTCTGGAATGAAAAATTAATATTATTGAAGATTAAATACCCAAATCCAGATGATTTAACCTTTCCAATATACATTAATTTAACACCTACATACTCTTCACGACTTTCAACCATTAGTCTCATTTGTTTCTTACAAGCAAAACAATTAAGATGAAAAACATCCGAGACGAAGTTAAAACATAAATGAAACAAATCCCGATTCATAAAAGAGCGCTCGACAAAACTCTTACATCTGCTGACGTCACAACACAGGTGACACGTTTGACCATACATTATATAACAACTCCGCGTTTCTGTGTTTTTCAAACAGCACAAAAATGCAATCACGTAAACCTTAAATGTTATCAATTACGAATAAAACAACAACAATAGTTAATCACATATTATAAAGTACAGTACGGTGCTCTTTAAGGTCGAGGGAGACGAATAACCATCAATAAAAGAAACGCTGCTTAAATAAACGCTACACAACTATCCTATACTATTATATTAATATTACATGCAAATGATTTATTGTGTCTTACCATAGCAGCAGTTGAGAAGCAGGAAGTATGAAGCCTATATATTACGCTCTCATTGATCAGCAAAAATGCATAACGTCTTAAACGACACGTTCACGAAGCCTCTTCTCGTTGTTTACGTATCGAAGTCATGATAAAATACGTGTTGTTTTTAAGTTTCACACTAACTATTGCGCCTTGAAATGCGGAAGGAAAACACCATTGATTTCGTTGGACGCGTTTAAAATAACCAGAAGATGGCAGTACGAAAACACTTCAATACCCGATTCCCGTTTTTCGCTCTTTATTAAAGAGCTCTAGTCAAGTTTGCCGAACGACGGCTTAATACTTTAATTCGTGTTATTTATTTTATTGCACGCGACCCTTAAATTTCAATCCACTTTAAATCTTCAACGCGTCAGACTCTTATTATATGAAAGGCGCCCTCAAGTATCGCGATATCACAGCTGAGGGACAAACATGTGCGATAACGAGAGCAGGGTTTCGCGCGCTGAGCCTGTGCTCCGGCGGTGGGCGTGAGTGACGCGTCTGTCGACGAATCGACGCGTGGATTGCGCACCCTCTTAGCCAATCAGCGGCGCGCCGTGCCCGCGGCAGGAGGAGAAACACGTTGTTGAACAGTTTTATTGATTCGAGTCAGTTCCAGTGCGTTTCGCGGCAACATTAAACTGTAACAAAGTGCAGCAATTTTGACTTTATTATCTCGTATATTATCACACAATTACATCTTCCGTTTTCAAGAGGAAGTAAATACAGGTAACGAGCTGTTTTTAACTTGTTTTATGTTATAGTCTTTAACTTTTGTGGAAAATGCGCCTTATTTATTGCTTTCGTCATAGTGTGTTTGAATCAATTCTTATTATTTACGTTTCAATGTTTATACGATGTTTGCTGAGCTTAACGGTTTATGCTTTTGCACGATTAATCTGTTTATTTAACTTTAACCGTTCGCGTTTAATCGACGTTAAACGCGCGTATTCGTTTTAATAATAATCGGTGAATGATCTCGCGAGGTTTGCGTTTGTCTTACTAATGTTCTCATGTGCAGAAGAAGTCAAGTAGATGAATCCAAAACAAACTCATCAAGGTCTTGAAAGTGTTTGTGTATGCATGACTAACGTTAAAGTAACGCAGGGCTTCGAAAATGTTGTTGTTTACAAATCAATTCATTGTTTGTTTACTTAAATGTGTTGATGTAACGTTATTTCAACCATATTGACATTTTTTGACGTATAAGTTGCTATTTTTGATAACAGACCACCCACACGATGATCGGCTCCGAATGGCTCGTTTATGTTTCCATAAATCACTTTATTTCAATAGTTAAAGATTATTTTTAATAGATAAAGGTTAACTTAATTCAATTATTATGCGTTATAGGCGATCTGTTTTTGTCTTAAGGTCGGATGGATGTAATTCATTTGACTCGTTGGTGCGCTCTTGGCCGATAGGGGGCGCTCGGGTGTATTTCCGCCAGGAACAGGCGTGGTTTGGAGTGCTGACATGAAAACAAGGGATTTTCACCCCATTATACACAATCACCATTGTTGGGAAGAGCTATTCCTCTTTTTGGTTGAATTTTTGGTCTAGTCATTAAGCAACACACGTTTAAATATGATGATACTTTCGTAAAGGATGGCATGCAGGGTACCCAAGGGTGTAACTTTGGTTTTAGAAGTGGGGGGACACAAAGCGGGGGGACGGGTTATTGATTTGAATGCCATTTACGTACGGTAAGTTGACATGAAATCGTGGATTTTCTGCGTGAAGTGCGGATGGAGGGCAGCAAGCGATCCAAAAAGCGCTGAGCATTTCTTTCTCAAAATCCATTGTGAGGAAACCACTTAACGTACCAAAACAACAACCACGGAAAACCAAATGAAATACATTTTGTTTAACACAAACATAAAGGTGATAACAGAATTGATTTATGTTCACAATTTGTCGCTGCCTTGAGTCACGTTATGTAGTTTCTTTAAAATAATCAAGCTTAACGTGAGACTACTGTTCAAGTTTGAAAGTGTGGGGGACACGAACAGGATTTTGAAAAGTCCCCCTTGTCCATGGTGGAAATTACGCCCCGTAGGGTACCCATGATAAAGGAAAACCTGATACAATCTTTACTATATGATTCAGATTTTCCCATGGTAAGGCAAATTTAGCATTTGTGTTTAATGCGTAGAATTGATACTTTACGTGACATGTCAAACGGACATTCCCTGCGCAATATTACCTGACAGCTCATTTTAAATTGTTTAAAAGTTTTGTTTTGTCTATTGCAACTTAAATTCGTAGTTTCAAAAGCTCCAAAGCAGAAACAATAGTTGTAGAACACACTTCTAACTGGTAGCGTCTATCAAAGAACCAATGGATTGCTATCTGATAGTCTCTAGAACCATGTAACCACATCTGAAATATTTATTATGGACAATAATGACTCTGTTGTGACTCAAATTTGCACGGATGAACGATAAACTTTATTTCGTGTAGGGTGGATTGTTGCAAAGCAGGTTTGCGAAAGCATCAAACAGCCAATGGAAAGCTCAGGGCAACAATGGCAAGGGAAAAAAACAACGCTTGCGTCACCCAGAAACGAAACCCATTTTCCCTGCTGGTTTGAGAGTTCTGGCGCGGGGCCATTGTTTGATATAAAATAAAAAACGGAAGTCGGCGAGGTCTGTAATCTTATGCGTGCCTTTTCAGGTCGGCCGCCATGTGGATCCAGGTGCGCACTATGGATGGCAAGGAGACCCATCGGGTCGATTCCCTGTCCAAGCTCACCAAGGTGGACGAGCTGCGGGGGAAGATAATGGAGCTTTTCAACATCGAGCCGGATAGACAAAGACTTTTTTACAGAGGAAAACAGGTATTAAAGTCAACATTAAACCGTGTTTAGACGGTGTTTGATTATTCAAATGTTACATTTCTAAATTTGGGAAAAGGGGGCTGGAGTCGGAGGAGTAATGCCCTCCGTCACTATCAGTACAATGCTTTTAGTAATAAACATGAGATTACATATTAATTCACAATCACCAGAACTGCATATCAAATTTTTATTTGATCTGTTTTGTAGCGCTGTACAACAGACTGTATGTTTGCTTTAATTATTGTATGTTTGCAGATGGAAGATGGTCACACGCTCTTCGACTACAATGTGGGTTTGAATGACATCGTTCAGCTGTTGGTACGACAGGCCGCTGCACCAACCGTTCTGTCGAAGGACAAAGAAGCAGAATTGTCCGACTCTGACTCAGGCTGCGGATCGGCCCAGAGCGAGTCTGATAAAGGTTCAACTCACGGTGAGAGCGAAGGGCAAAGCGCAGGAACCTCGGGTCAAACTGACATGCCGGACCTCATCGACCCAGGCTTTGGGTTTTACAAGGTAAGAAACTATCTATGAATGATGGTCTTTTTCTCAAAGACTGGGGGGATCGTAAAATTGAGGATTGTTTTGCAGATCAATGAATTTGTGGACGCACGTGACTTGAACATGGGAGCTTGGTTTGAGGCGCAGATCAAGAACGTGACCAAGGCGCCAAAACCTTCAGGGGATGATGGAGAGCTTGATGGAGGAGATGAGATACTTTACCACGTCAAATACGAAGAGTGAGTATAGATTTCAGGCTACTAAAATATCTCACAGAGCCATATCTAGCATGCAAAACACATTTAACTTCAATATGACCTTTCAGATCACAACAGGATATCTCGTGAAAATAATGTTTTTAGTCTTTTTTTAATCAGGATTTAATTTTGTAGGTTTTTGATATGTATTGGGTTTGGTAAGGTGAGCAGTGTTTATGCGTGTTGCATTACATGCAGAACACCTGGATTCATCTCTAAACGCCGCACGCAGCTGTTAGCATCCAAACTCTGTTCGTCTTTGTGTGAAACTGTGGGTTCGATCAAAAGCTGACTGTTAAGCACGTCTCACTGCAGCTGAATGATAATTGCCCCCCTCTACCCACTTGTGGTCTACACAGTTACCCAGAGAACGGCGTGGTGCAGCTGCGGGGAAAAGACGTTCGCCCGCGGGCACGCACCGTATATCAGTGGCACCAGCTGGAGGAGGGCATGATCATCATGGTAAACTACAACCCGGACGAGCCCAAGGAGCGTGGATACTGGTACGACGCTCAGATCCAGAGGAAGAGGGAGACCAGGACCCAGCGGGAGGTTTATGGCAAGATTCTCCTGGGGTTTGTGGATATTTCTTTTAGGTTTGAAACTAAAACAAGCGAGATTTGCTTTCTGAGGCCATTGCCATGTAATATTGAGCTGAATATTTTATTTATATAATTATATTATGATATTGTATTAATATTTAGCACTAATATTATTCACTGCTTGAGGTTTGAGTACATTTTTGCCAAATAATCGTGTAGATAAGCAAATTTGAGCTAACTGTACTATTTTATTAAAAATCATTGTTTTATTTACAAAGTCTGTCCTCTCTTAGGGATGCTGGCGATTCTCTCAATGACTGTCGAATAATGTTTGTGACTGAAATCTACAAGATCGAAGAACCAGGAAGCTCAGAGGGACCAGGGGCCTCTTCCGATAGCCCTCTCAAAAGTGAGTTTGCCTTTCTAATACATTAGATTACATTAGAAAAGAAAATGTTTTTTCTGATTCAATGTTAACCCTCGGTTTCTTCAGGGTCAAACGGACCCGAGTGCAAAGTCTGCAAAGACGACCTGAAGAAGAACTGTCGCATGTGTAACTGTCACGTCTGCGGCGTGAAGCAGGATCCTGACAAACAGTTGCTCTGTGATGAGTGTGACATGGCATTTCACACTTACTGCCTTAACCCTCCGCTTACCACCATCCCCGCCGATGAGGACTGGTAAACCATTACTTGTTTTATATAGAGAGCAGTGCATTTGTTAGCTGGACAGATTCTTGCGACGCATCAAAACATGTTTTTTAAATCCTTCGTGTTTTGCAGGTACTGTCCAGAATGTCGTAATGACGCCAGCGAGGTGGTCCTGGCCGGAGAGAAGCTGAAGGAAAGTAAGAAGAAGGCAAAGATGGCGTCCGCGAGCTCGTCCAGCCAGAGGGACTGGGGGAAGGTGCGGTTAAGCTCGAGCGTTTGATGCTGCGTTTAACCTTGAGCTGCTTGTTTTGCTCCAACACAATTGTCTGACGTTTGTTTGTTGAGTATCTCTGACGGTTTGTTTGTTTCACAGGGTATGGCATGTGTCGGACGCACCAAACAGTGCACCATCGTACCTTCCAACCATTACGGCCCCGTTCCTGGAGTCCCGGTGGGAACCCTGTGGAAGTTCAGAGTGCAGGTGTGCATCATTTTCAAAATCATTTTCAAAAAGTAATTTAAAATAAAATTTTATTGGTAACTATAGACATTTATAGCTTGCTGTATCTTCGTATGTTGTTTTAGTTTTTGCAACTACAAACTTGATAAACTTCCATGTCCAGGTAATGTGAACGTGATCGTAATAAGTTGTGTGATTCACAGGTGAGTGAATCCGGAGTCCACAGGCCTCACGTCGCCGGAATTCACGGCCGAAGTAACGATGGGGCTTATTCTCTCGTGCTCGCCGGAGGCTACGAGGATGACAAGGTACACTGACAGATACACTCGGTCACTTAAAATGGAGCGTGAAAACTTCCAATATGTTCATATTAATACTTTTTTTTTGTTGTAGGATGATGGAAACGAGTTCACCTACACCGGCTCCGGGGGTCGCGACCTCTCCGGAAACAAGAGGACGGCCGAGCAGTCCTGCGATCAAAAGCTAACCAACATGAACAGGTGAGAAGATCCCCATTGTGGTTTTTGTGCTGCTAAAAAAGCTGCCATCAGGATCGGAGTATTCATCTATTTTTTTGTTGTACTTGTAGAGCACTGGCTTTGAACTGCAATGCAGCCGTGAATGAGAAAGAAGGGGCGGAGGCCAAGGATTGGAAGGCGGGGAAACCCGTCAGGGTCGTGCGGAGCTCCAAAGGCCGCAAACACAGCAAGTACAGTCCTGAGGATGGCAACCGCTACGATGGCATTTACAAGGTATATTATCTAATGTTTTGGTAAAGATGATTTGTTGTTTTTCTCTTAAATGATTGGTTGGAAGTAATTTTACTCTGTTTTTCAGATTGTAAAGTACTGGCCAGAGAAGGGCAAGTCGGGTTTCCTTGTGTGGCGATATTTGTTGAAAAGAAATGACGACGAAGCGGCACCATGGACCCGTGACGGAAAAGAGCGCATTAAGAAACTGGGTCTCACCATGCAGGTGACGTTTTGAGATTTACTAGACTATGTTTGTTACCTGCCAAGTTAAAAAACGAATGCGTGACTGACTAAATTCTCAGTTCTGTAATTCAAAAAAGGAAGTTATATTTGAGTTTGTCTGAATCCGTGCTCATATATTTGGTGCCAGGTGTGCACAATAGCATAATACAGTGGCATTATTTTTGTGTATTTCTCATTTCATTGAGCAACAAAACCCAAACAGTGAGTGGGACACAATTTTGTGATGTTTATCTTCTGTTCTGTTCCTCAGTATCCCGAGGGTTATCTGGAGGCCGTGGCTGCTAAAGAAAAGGAGAAAGAGAATAAAAATGAGGATGACATTGAGGAAACGCCCACCAAGGGGAAAAGGAAGAGGAAATCTCAGAAAGGTGGGTTGAACGTTGATACTGTTATACATCATCGTTGTAGTAATAAACCGATCGATTTTCTGCATCAGTTTGTGTAACGTCTTTCATGTGACTGTAGTGGAGGAGAAGAGTTCTCCATCAAAAGGCACTCCCAAGAAGATGAAAGTGGAGGCGTATAAACTGAGCAAAGAGCAGAAGGCCTTGATCAAAGACGATGAGCTCAATAAGAAATTGTGGAACGAAGCTATGGAGTCTCTGAAGCTCGGACCGGTACGTACAAACCAAACGTCTGTATTGTAGCTTTTTAGCAGCTGGCGTTTTCTAAATGTTTGCGTTAATGCGTTCTGCAGCGCTTCTTGAATAAAGTGGAGGAAGTTTTTCTCTGCATCTGCTGTCAAGAGGTTGTTTACCAGCCCATCACCACAGAGTGTCAACACAGCGTCTGCAGGGTAAGACAAAAACAAACTCACCACCCGGATGATTTAAGTTTGTCTGTTTTATAGTTTCTGAAAAGTTGCCGACGTTTAAATGAAACGATTTCTTTGCTACAGGAATGCCTCCAGCGCTCTTTCAAAGCCGAGGTCTACACCTGCCCGGCCTGTCGACACGACCTCGGCAAGAACTATCCAATGACCGTGAACAAACCTCTTCAAGCCATCCTCACCCAGCTCTTCCCCGGGTACAGCAGCGGCCGGTGATGTCACAGCAGCACAGAATTCCACTAGAAACTCGGATTTCCATTTTAATATATTTAAGGAATGTTGCGACTTATCAGGTTGTAGAATCGATCGGAAAATCTCCTTGATGTTTGATTTGGCCCTGTCTTGCGACAAGCTCCTACCTAGGCAGTGCGCTTCTGTCTGTCGTAGGTGTGTTCCCAAAATGCATCTTGGCATTTAGGATTAAAGGTGATTTTATAACATGCTAGTCCTATTTTAGCTATAGCAGCTTTCCAATGTATTTTTGCCGCCTTTTGTACCGTGTTCCAGCACAATGAACTTTAGCTATGCACAATGATGTTCACAATGTTAGCGTTCCGATTGAAATGGCTTTTTCTTTGCAATGATATATTTGTAACGATAGTTAGTTCTTAAGAACTGCGTCTTAAATCCCGTTAAAAAGGCTGATGTGTAAACCTGACGTTTTCTCTTCGGCCAGTGTAATATTGATGTTCGCAGTGTTCATTTAGCGCTTATTGTAACGTTATGACGTTTAACAAACATCCAAAGATCCGTTAACAGATTTTGCGCTAAGATCCCGGAGTTTAAGGTGGCGTAGCTTTTTCTAGCATATTTACATTCGGCTTTATAAAATGTTTTAATCGTCTTGCCTTTATTGGTAACTAACTAAATTGAATCTAAAATGGATTTGTTTTAACCCTACTAGTTTACGTAAACACTGTTTGTTGAACTTTTTTCAACTAAATTTTAATACATTCTAAAATGAATAGAGATATTATCCCTCTTTTTTTGTTTATTTGCTTTTCTGTGTAACTGCTGTGTGTCATTTTTTTTTTTTCCGTCACGTTGCCGTTATGCAAACAGTGGTCATGCTTGTGAAGCCCTCTGAAGTTGAAGTACTGACCCAGGATCTGTATTTCAGTTTCTGTTTTCACTTTATAGGGTCTGCGTGTTCACCGGATCAGGTTTTATACGCACCTGGTCTGACTTTTCAGTGGTTTTCGAGGTGAATCCTCAGACCGTTTTTCGCACAAACCCGACAGTTTGACTCATTCAGGAAGTATTTAAATGCATTGTCTTCTCGCTCAATGGCGTTCTTTGGCTTGTTGTAAGCGTTATTATAGTATTTGCTAAATAAATGCCTATGGCTGCAGATATTTCGTTTTTACGTTTGCATTTTTTTTAGTTTGACCTCGTCTGTTTCTAATATCTGTGTAGACTGGAGCTGTATATTCTGAAATTGAAATTGTATATTTTTAGCACTTGTATTTAGTCATTGTATGTAGTGGATGATGATGCATAGCTATTTTCTTGCACTGGGATGAGTGCTATATTTTTCAATACACCTCATTGAACTTTTATATAAAATAAAATTGTGTGCTTGTTGAATTGCAATTTTAGTTTGTTCTGCTGATTTTCTATATTTAATAAACGGTGAAGTTATAGCTTTCATTAAAAGCGAAGGTTTGTTAGGAATGCAATGTAAAGACATTTGGGAAAATTGCTTTAGATCAAAAGGTTAAAAAGAGAAAGTCCAGAGAAGCCTTTGGCTGTCAATATTTAATGGATAAAAACATTAAAGTACTTTCTGATATATACTAGAAATATATATATATATAGGCTACATTTATGTATTTGTTATTTAACTTTACCACACGATGTAGTTTTGCTTTTTCCGAGCCGTTTGTGTACAATAATGTCAAAACAAAAATATAAAACAAACAAATAAGGTAAAGTGTGTCTAAACATCTATAGATGTTTATAAACACACACAACACAAACCCGTGTGACGAGGTACGTCATACCGGAAGACACGCTACTGTTGCGTGCAGTACGTGTTTTCCGCGATAGTAGTACCGCAAGCACAACGCGACTGGCTCATCGAGCCATCAATCATTCACGCGGGCCAACGGGAAACGTCGCATCGACCAATCAATCGTCACGCAGCGCTGCAGTGGGCGGAGCCGCGGCCCTACGCTGCTACTGGATACCGTCGAGCCTTCACGATCCAGAAAACGGAGAGAATCGAAATAAAACCGCGAATAAAAACCGAAAACCGAGCAGGAGCAGCAGGTAAAGCGACACGTTTGCCTCATGATTCGGTTTCAGTTCGTGTCCGAGGGAATTGCGCGAGGTTTTATTGTTATTAGCGTTGTTATGAAGCAGCTGTTGATGTGCTTGTCAAAGCTGAAGCAGGAATACACAAGATGTGAAATGTAAAGACGTTAAAGCGCGTTTGTGTGAATACTGACGTGTGTTTGTCGCATTAAACGGCGCATGTCGTGCACTTGTGTTTGTTTGTTGGTTTACTGTGTGTTTTTTAACGCGTTGTGTCCCAGAAGCTTTCATGTGTTCAGCTGGAGGCAGCACGTATACACAAAGGCCATTTAAACACAACCTCGGTCTCGCGCTGTTTGAACTTGAGTTCGCCTCGAGACTTTGAGGTTTTTCAATGTGCATGTAGGAGTTATTTATTGAATGCATTGCTGGTGGTGTGTGTTAAAACATCTTCTGGAGTGGGATTGTTAAATCGTAATGTTTGAAAACGGAATCGGGCTGGAATGGGGAAATGATTGCATGCATGCATGCATGCATGCATGCATGGGCTTTGTGTGGTTTATTAATATCTAGTGACATTTAATACAAAACCTTTTATAATGTAGGTCCAATTGTCGATCTAGTTTAAATTTGGACTGGGATGTTTTATGCATGCATGCATGCATGAAATGCATGTTTCTTTGCAATCTCTATAAGTAGTGTGATTATTCAATTATGATGATGTAACATATCAATCAATAAAGCAAAAACGCGTGTGCTATAGAAATGTATGTCCACTTGGTTTAAATTTGACTTGGGATGTCATTTGACGTTTTCATTTTTCCATGCATGCATGCATTGTTTAGTGTGTTGAGCATCATCAAGGGTCATTATTTTTATTTAACAGAGAGAGGAAGAAAATCATTTAATCTGTTAGAAGGGTGTGTCTACTTGTTTTGATTTTGAGCTGGGATGGACGTTGGACCTGCTTATTTTATTAATGCATCGTTCTGTAAACACTGGTGACGTAAAGTCCTAGTGAAATCTAAAATGGTGATTTCAGGAGCATGTCATTGTGTTTTAATGCATGTTTGCTTGATTCATGGGCGTACATTTTATTTAACAGTAGAGGGGACAATAAACACACAAATTCTCAAGAGCAATTTTTGAAGGGACACAAATGATGCAGTCAAAATTGTACTTATAGAGCCTTGCTACTATCATTATTGTATCATGGAGACCGGGTCATGTTAATTTTCAAAGTTTCATTTTGGTTCAATGAAAAAGCAGATTTGTCTTAAACTGTTTATTATTAATATTGTTAACAATCCAGCCGTCAACGTCCAATGAAATGTAAACGCAATGACTGTTTTTGTGAAAAAGATGCATAACAGAAATCACATTGTTACAGATTAAAGTATTAGGTGACTGTTGCGCAATGACGCAATTTATATAAAAGAAGTCACCGCACATCTACATTAAAGAGTGGTGGTTATCTTCCGATGTAGTGCACTAGCCTCCGCCAACAAACTATGTGCATAGATTTACTGTTTATGTTCGTGTAGCCGACCAGTCAATAACAGTGACAGATGCTTAAATTCTGTGTTGTACTCCTTGATGAGTCGCCTGAGTTTCAGTCAACTGAATTTTTAGTTTATCCGCCGCGCACACACTGCACAAAATCAATGCTGAAACGACTGGATGAAAGCTGTGCAACTTCTGTGAACAAAAGGGGTCTGAAATTTGCTAAATATAGTGCCAAAGTCTCTAAATTGTCACTGGTACGAATGGCAAGGATTGGTGGGTGTTAATGTTAACATTATGCCAGGTTGCCACAAATAAAACAATGCACGGGACACTTTGATGTGTTTTAAACAAGCCTACTTACTAGAGTGCTACTTAAACAATTATTTTAGGTATACATAGAGACATTTTTCACAATAGACAGTGCGATCTGTATGATTTTGGGGGGGGACAACCCTCGGAGGGAAGGGGACGTGTCACCCCTGGTATTTACTCCCATGGCTTGGTTTAGAAAACTTCTGTCTCTATAAAGTAAAAATGCCATCCCAACACCACCAACACTTCGATATACCTTCGTCATATTATTACTTTTTTTGTATATTTGCTTGCCAGCAGTAATCTGTAGGTTCTTTCATTACTTGAAAGTTGTAGAAACAGACTAGAGAATGCCATTGTCAAACTGGGTGTGTTTTATTCATATAAGAAAATGTCATGCAAAGCGGAACGGCTCAAAGTCTTTCACTAGTCCTTAGAGGTAGTACAGTATGTCCAGATATAATATACATTACATTAAATACACTTTACTATATTGGATACTGATAAGATTATCTCTTATGTGTAGTTTCTTATGTAATTCCATTAGTATTGATATAAAGTATATTGATGATATTCACTTACTCGCGTTTGTGAGTTTCATTGAATTTCATGAATTATTTTATTATTTCGTGCAGATCTATTATTTAACTGTTATTCTTTTGATTGCTATCTAATTCTTTGGTTATCTAAATTCATAATTATTTTTACTTCCCTTTTCTTTTTCCTGTTTTTATTTATATTTTAAGGTTTCATTTTATAAATATTTTTTCCCAAAAACCTTTTTGTTATGACCTCCATTTCTTAGTTTTTTCTATAAAATGTTAGACGTAAAAAGCAGACTATCAATATCAAATAAATAATCATACATAGGTAGTTTTGATTCTGGCTTTGTGTTTATTTCTGCCATTTTTCTATTTTGCATTTACAGCGTTAGCTGACCTCCAGCTATGGATTCCTGTTTACCCCCCGAGCTGAATCCTGAGGGTGAACCCGGCCCAGACATGACTTCACCAGCTGCCGCTGCTCAGGAATTATCCCTCGAACCCTCTGATTCAAATCCCCAATGCCCACAACTTTCTGTTCGAACCCAAGAACCATGTGCAGATCCATCTCTACCCCCACATCTAACCCCTGAGCCGATTCCCGCTGCCAACCTCAACAAGATCATGACCTTCAAACCCACCATGGAAGAGTTTCAGGACTTTGGGAAGTATATTGCGTACATGGAGACGCAGGGAGCTCACCGGGCTGGCCTGGCAAAGGTATCGTGTGAAAAACGTGATATTTTTTTGACAACCGTGACGATAATAACCATGTTTATTAAAGTTACGTCTGGGTGATTTTTCTTCTCACAGGTTATCCCACCGAAAGAGTGGAAACCGCGGCGTTCTTACGAGACGATCGAGGAGATGGCCATTCCCGCCCCCATCATGCAAGTGGTGACGGGCCAGTCGGGGCTCTTCACGCAGTACAACATCCAGAAGAAGTCCATGACAGTCGGCGAATACCGCAAACTGGCCTACAGTAAAAAGTACGGCTTGATTAAATTTGAGTGCATTGCAAATGTTATGGTAAACAACGCAGTAAAGCTGTTTTATTGCAGTGTAGTGCAATATAAAGTTGTCTGTCTTCGCTGTCACTTTCTGTGGCCATTTTTCTAAATAGTTTTTTTTTACTTTGACCAATAACAGATACTGCACCCCTCAACACAAGGACTTTGACGACCTGGAAAGAAAATACTGGAAAAACCTGACGTTCGTGTCTCCCATATATGGCGCCGACATCAGCGGGTCTCTTTATGATCCGGTTAGTTGCAGAACAACCAGTTCGACAGCATAAGCGCTTTACTGTGATATATAGTTTTAATTTATCCCAGCTACTGTTTATTTAATGTATTGTTTCAAGTGCAAGTTACAGCATTTCCCAAACAAAAATGTACTTTTGTAAGAGTAAATAAATAAACAAGTTACGTTTGAATAAACATTTCACATGACAAGAATCACATCTGTTACATTTGTTTGCATTGAGAAAATAATTTTTGTTTGATTTTGTAAATTGTAAACATATCTTCTTCCTGCAGGACATCACAGAGTGGAACATCGCTCATCTCAACACTCTTCTGGACATGGTCGAGCAGGAGTGCGGCATCGTAATCGAAGGCGTCAACACGCCCTACTTGTACTTCGGGATGTGGAAAACCACATTCGCCTGGCACACGGAGGACATGGACCTCTACAGCATCAACTACCTACATTTTGGACAACCAAAATCCTGGTGAGCATCTCATAGGCTGAATGTAACGACTTTAAAGTCCCTGTGAACCGGAGACATAATTTTTACCATATTCTGACACATTTCCGAGTGAATGTAGTGGGCGTGGCTTGTGGTTTTCACTGCAAATTGATTGGATATGTAAATCCAGTGTGGTTTTCACTGCGAATTGATTGGATATGTAAAAACAGCTGTTGCATTGATTTTTAAATGGGACTGGCAGCAGACAGTTGAAGGGGAGGAGTTAACGGATTCTCCGCCCAAGGTGTCTTATTTTCCTGTTCGACATTTGAGATGGATAGTCATTTCAGGACAGAAGTGCATTTTCAGATTTGAACTGAAGATTATGAGGGTACATTACCACATTGATAAGCTATTTGCTATAAATATATATAATGTGCTACTGCAATATTTCATGAAAAAATAACAATTGTCATTTTTTATTTCACTGGGACTTTAACTTGCATAGTTGAGGTGACGTGCATTTAGGTGAATTAAAAGATTCTGAACAACGTCAGGTTGTTGACCGGTAACATGTAAATTAAGATCATTTGGTTGTGATTTTACTGTATCTTAAATAGTGAGATGAGTTTGTAAATTATCGGTTTGTGTCCCCGCGTTGTCATGCTGGCTAGCTCTGCCCACAGTGGAAATTCATTGGTCTAAATGCCACTCCACGTACATGTATACGTCAAATAACTCCGTGTTTTGAGAACAGTATTAGTTTTCTATACAATGTTCATTTTGTTCTTGGTCGTTGCTTCCTTGGCCAAATCAAAAAAGCTCTGCCCTCAAGTATCCCATAGATTTTTGTCTCTCCCTCAGATCTTTGGGTTTTAATGTCCTTTTTCCGTCTGCCAAATAAAAACATTACATTTAACAATAAAGGCCGGCACGATGAGGGTTGTGTCTCATTATTTTGCTTCTAGCATAGACACTAAAATACCTTGATGCTAAAAATGTCCATATTAGAACGCTGGGCATTGTGAAATATCCTGGTATCTCAGTTTGAGAGACATTCAAACCCGATATCAGTCTCTCAAGAAGTAGATTTTATGCTTGATTTTGTTGTACCAAAGCAGCAATATAATCTCTACGTTTAAACAAGATGACCAATATTTTATAATAAGCATTGAAATAATATTTATTTGGCCATTTTATAGTTAATAAACGTTTTTCAGCACTAAAACATTTTAATAGGTTACAAATTTTGAATATTGTTGAATACAAATCACCAAAGGTGCAAAACCCTTGGTTTTACACAAACCTGCATGTAGTTCAGCTGCTGGCCACTTGGAAGCGCTGTTGTCATTCACAGCTGCATTGGACATTCAGGATGATGTCATCGTGGCGTGTGCTTTTGTCTCAGCATCCTCCTGCTGCATTTAAAACACGGCATGTCATTTTACAGGCACTTATGAGAAGCTCAGAGGGCCGTCCGCAGGGAAGACGAACATATAATATTTGAACCGTTTTCAGTATTGTAATAACTGATGATACCTCTCTTAATTAACAACTATATGTAAGCGTGTCGTGCATGCAGAAAGCGTGACTTGTCTTTGTTTCGTAATGCAGACAGGAAGTAAGAAAGGTTAAAAACGTGTTTGAAATCACTTGGTATTCAGTCAGATTTGTGTTTCCCTGCAGTTCTGCCACAGTATGACGTTTAATACTATATTTTGTTGTTCTGTATGCAGTTTTCCAGACGGTGGTTTGTTGCGACTTGAACGAACAGCCAGCTTAAATTGGCCTGGGTTTACAAAAGCGTTTCTTTCTTCTCGACTTCTACTGGATCTTTCCAAGGTTCCCTGGTGCATTCTGTCATTTCTGTAAGGGAGAAGTGTGAACCGCATACTGCACGCTAGTCCTTGATGCCCTTAGCTTGTGTGCTCTTAAAGGGACGGCGTCACATTTATACTACGAAGCGCTCATTCCGAGCGTCTGTTTTGACAACACGTTGGATTTGAGGTCCAAAAGATACGAACACTGTCATCTTTTTTTTAACTGAGTATAGCAGAACTGAACTTGACCGACGGGAGGGACATGATGGTTGTGTTTGAGCGTTCTTTAGACGACCAAACAGTTAAGGGTTCAAATACTCCATTCTTCAAGAGTTCTTGCATACTCTTCTCTTTAGTCTCTAGAGTATCGTTCTCTCTTTGTGAAGTGTTCGCTCTTGATCTTTCTCGCTAAGAAGCGCTCTCATCTCAAGTTAACTTTCCGCCACTTCTACACATAGCTACGAATTACAGGCCACTTGTAAAAAATAAAATAAAATTGACTCACCCTTCAGCCGGACATGATGCGACGGCACATGCGTCCGCCGCCCCCTTCCTTTTTTGAAATTGAATCGGTTTTACTTTTCTGGTAATTACAGTATGTTAAAGTGTGTGTGTCGGCTGTTTGCTAACCCTCTGTTCAGCCACTGTGAAATTAACTTCATTCGCCTCCGACTCTCCCCACATCTAAGTCATAATTGTCCCAACCACCCGAGATCATCTGTCACGTTCTTAAAGATTACAGAAAGGCCCTTGTGCCGCCGTAAAGAACCGCGGGGGGCGCGGAGACCGTGACCATATCTCGATTGTTATTACTTGTTTTCATGTTCTCATTGATGGCAGATGAATCGTTGGCACGGCTCGACAGGTGGACTGGAAGAGTAGGAGTGTTTTATAGACCGTAAAGGAGGAATAGAGTTGCATAGGAGTTCTTATTTTTAATACAGGGTCAAGAGTTTCAAATCTTATTCGTGTTGTTTGCCGTCGCTCGAGATGTGTGTTAAAATTAGAAGGCCGTGTTTTGTCAAATTACTCTGATTTGGCTTCACTTGGGTTCTCGGTGCCACGGTGTGATTCCATCAATACCTGCCTTCCTCCCCAGACGGATTCAAAGGAAATCGAGCGTTCGCAACTTTGGGTTGCCAGATAGTTTTGCCGTCAGTTTGATGTCGGAGGGCAGGAAGCATTCGTACCGTAATTACAGTAGCCCATCGGATCCGCTCTTTTATCGGCGAGAAGAGGAGGGAAGAGACATCTAATTATTATCGATCGGTGGTGGCACCTCTTTCTCCAAATTAAATTTACTAGCGCCGGTCTCTTTAGAGTTGTTAGAGGCCGGAGCACTCGTTGCCGTATGTTCGATTTGTGGGATTTTTGTTTAGCTTTTTTGCGTCCGTGTCCATCAAATTCAACGGATGCAAGACGAACTGCATTATGGGAAGGGATTAAAAATAGAGTCAAGCAAATTCTCTCATCGATTCATACTCGTGTAATTCCAAACCTGATTGTGATTGTTTTAAGTTTTAAAACAGACGTGCAGCCAGAAATGACATTGCGCATCCCATCAACCACCTACAAACGCATGTTTTAATCTTTACGTGGGAGGTTTAGTTGAGTTTTTTTGTGTGTAAGGAAGCTCTGATCTCTTTCACGTGAAAGTGGGCACTCTCTCATTTTATCAAGCCTCCAGCAGGGGGCACTGCAGCGCTAAACCATCCCAAAGCCTCGTTCCCCCTGTTCTGATCGTGTGATCCCACTGGGAAGGTGACGTGCCGGATTTACATCCGTGCTTCAGAGCCTCAGGAGGGATCGGCTTTCCGGAAACTTGAAGAAATAATTACCCTAATACAGACGATGTCAATAGCAGCGTCAAGCGAATTGAACTTTCAGACGAACAGAGAATGATGTAGTTTCCCTTCAGAAAAATCATTTCACCCCAAATTGCGCAGTCGATTTTAAAATCCAGCATCTGTGAATTTTTCTAGAATAATAATAATGATTATATAGCGCGCTTGAGCCGGTTACATGAAACAAACTGGCTCGCATAATTGTTTTCTGAGCTTTGCCTCTAAAGCACCGTACGAGTATTGAATGTGAAATCTGTGTCAGAAGGAAGTCGAGGCGTCTTGATGTTTTTGAGGGCTGTAGATGTGTGTGGTGGTCGGATTCTTGCTGTGGCCTTGTCTCTTTCTTTATTGATCGGATTAATCAATGGTTATTTTTTCTCCTCCCTCCAGGTATGCGATTCCTCCCGAGCATGGCAAGAGGCTGGAGAGGCTGGCTCAAGGTACGACCTCACATTACGCATTCAAAACTATTTTGAGCAAATAATAGCCGATCAATGGACATGTTTACTGATGATTTAAAGATACAGCAGCACCTGAGCGGTTCGGATTTGAGTTACAGGTCCGTAGCCAGCCTATTTTACAGTTTTTCTCCTTGTATTTAATTATGAGGTTCAAATCCTTCATTTTGGTGACCTTTAATGCACTAATTTCTGTTAGATTAGCTTGTCTGCTGGTATCTTAACAAGCACGCTTTTTGATGCACCTAAAATATTTATTGCATTGTTGTCAAATTGCTTCCTCATGTAACACTTTTGTCAGTCCATACACAGTTCATAAGTTTAAAGACCAAACTAACAACAGAATAGATTTAATGAACTTTACTGAAATATTAATAATAATTCTTGACTCTCTGTCAATGCCTCTTTGCTATGTTTTATTATTATAATTTCGCTACGTTTATATGGCTATTATATTGTAGACCAGGGGTCCCCAAAATATTTTCTGCAAGGGCCACATAATTCTCCCTGTCTTTAATGGGGGGCCGGGTCGGGTAGGTACTACTTGAATTATTGTGGAGATGATTTGAATTATGATTTGAAATTTATTTATTATGCCTCCTAATGGTATAATAGTTTATTAATAGTTAATAGTTTAGTGCTACTCAAATTCGAAACATTTTCTTATGCATATTAATTAACCTTTCTCTTTCCCAACCACTTGGCCATTTTGTCGTCTCTTTGAAATTTTCAGATGATTCGCGTCACGCGTGTCAGTTCTATCGCAATGGTACGTTATGAATTTAACAAATGATTAGGCTATGTGAGTAACTTTGAGAAATTTGGGTCTGAAAGGCAATATTCTGATGCTCACTCAGAGACGATGCTTCTTCATGTTGCTTTGAAAAGTGTATTGAGAGAACTCTTTCTGTCTGCGCACACACACGCGTCCTGCAATAATAATCATATTAATTTGAAACAGCAACCCAGAAATTTATCACAAGCATTGATTAAAACAATGATGACAATAATCACAGGAAAAAAACGACTTAAATTCTGGACCTTTGGCAGTGAGGGGGGGTTCGTTCGCACCACCAGAACCCTCCCTGCCTACGGGCTTGAGTTATGATACTCCCCAAGAGGACAGAAGGCACTTTACTAGGTTTAGAATATAGCTTCTGTAGATCGTGTAGAATTATTAATTCTCGCTCTACCGATCATTGAAGATTAGCTTGTGTCGCGTGTCACCCTCAGTCACTGCGCCCGACAACCCGCTGTAAATAAACCCAACGTTTGAGAGGGAAGGAAACAGCTGTAGTTTAGACATGCGATCGTGTGTGGAGAGACGCCACTCTTTCCGATAAACTCTTAAAAAGCCCATTAATGGTTTATGCAAAATACATGTCATCACATCTTTACGTAAGAGGGGTGAATTGGCGTTCGAGCTGATTTTAAGTTTCAGCTCATAAATGGATCAACAGCCGCCACCTTGCTAAGAGGCAGCCAGACTCCGTCTTTTGTTTATCGAAAGTACGAAATGGATAAGAAAGCATCCCCGCAAATAAAATGTATTACTTTAGTTGACATATTCACTGGAAGTAGGAAGGTAAACATGTTGAACGGCTGTTTTTGAGGCGTTAATAGACTTTATACTTGATCTTTTTGACTTTATTGAAAGAAATTGCGTTCGAATAGAAAGGACTTCAAATGTATTGGGATTAGGGCTACAAATCACAGTCCCGACAAAAAACTGTGCAGGTAAACCAAAGCTTTGCATTATTTAAAGGAAATGGTTCGCTAAATTAAAATAAACCAGATCTTCACTCACTAAGAGCGTATCCGCAGTAATGATAGACAGCTGCTGGCATGAATCATCGACCGTCACGTGTTTTCGCGTTTGCGCCGTCGTCCAGCCGTCGTGCGTTTTTCGCGACCCGTGTCGTAATGACCCATATTGTGTTCTGTGCGCTGGAATGAGGGAGATGATTATAATAATTAAGAGCTTTCAGAATGATTCAGCATGCGGTTGATGTTCTGACCCACACTGGCCCAGTCTGACGTACAGAGAGCTTTTTACGATAACCTCCAACCGGCAATTATACGTTACATTCATAATCACGTCTTTCTCATCAGCCATGACAATCTCTTTCTCTCTCTCCATCCTTTCTTAACCTACAAAGATGGTTTCATTGTAATGACTTCGCAAACTCTCACTTTTTTTGTTTCTTTGACTGCAAGAACTAACTCAAAGTCATTTTGTTTGATTATTTGTTGTCGTTATGTTGCAGGTTTTTTCCCAGGAAGTTCTCAGGGCTGCGACGCGTTCCTCCGTCACAAGATGACCCTCATTTCTCCGTCGATCCTGAAGAAATACGGCATCCCGTTTGACAGGGTGAGTTCTATACCCATCCATTCCTGTCAATGTGCAGAAATCCAGTTTCGCTGTGTATTGTGATGTTGGAGTGGTTGTCACCACAGTCTGATGAAATTTAAGGAGATCTGCGCATCCATATCAACCACCCAAGTCCAATTTTTATTGACTAAAGCCGAGCTGACACTGCAGGACTGTGAAACTACTTGAATCGCTATGGCGCTTAGGTCGAGAACCAACAGCAAAAACACAAACACTTCTAGTTTGATGGTGGATGGCAGACAAGTTGCTGGTGCGTTTACGCCATCCACTGTAATGGAGCGCGACACATTAAAGTGTTTGCTATATTCCATTATACCGACTTGCTTTAGGATAATTTAAAATAGCTTTATGTCTGTTATACTAGCCATTTAACACCATCTGTAATGTTAATGAATATGTGCCAGCAGTTTTTAATTCCTCCACGCAATAATTTGCTTGGTGGAAATCTGTCCGCAACGTCAAATCCGGCCAAAAATCACGTAGTGCGAGCTTGCCATTAAACACAAATTCCTAATCAATAAAGCCATATGAAGAGGCTGTCAGAAATGTATGAAGAATGGGTTCAATCTATGGTTTAGATATTGGCTTTAATTTGCTTTTGGATATGATGTTATTAAAAAGAAAAGGTGATCTCAAAATAGCAGCCGACATAACCTGCAATTTAATGTTTGAAACAGAGATGGCGACAGAGAGGCACAGATTGCTGCTTTAAGCCAGCCTCTTATGACTTTCCATCGAGACAATATGTTCAAAACACATTTAAAGCAAGAAGAAATGTCCTTGCATTCTCACGTGCGAGCGTGTGAACGTGCTGCGCATGCATGCGGGACGGAGCACAAATGTCACGGGCCGCCAGCGGGCAGAAACCGTGCAGTCCGCGCTTAGCTCTGTATACAGAGATGATGAGAGCGCTTCACCAAAGAGAAGTTTATTCTCACCGCTTCATACAGTGACAGAGGACATGCAGGAGTTCACATTTCAATTTACTCCGCTGCGGATTTCTGCCCGTGAAGATTAGTCAGCGTCGCCGTATTTTAATCGACAAATAATTCCCATTGTCAGGAGCCAGAAACCCTGGTGCTGATTCTGGGCTGGAGATTAAAAACAGAGTAAATCTCTCAATCAAGTTCAGCTGTGATCCACTGTGTGCTGCTCTCATGTGTTGCGCTTCATTTTTGTCCTCATTGGTGCTGATGTCGTTCATGTGGCAGGTGATGCAGCCATCGCATTTTCTAGATTATTAAAGTGTTGATCTCAGCAGGATGTCTTTCTTTCACTTCTCTCTTTCACTTCTCTCTCTCTCTCTCTCTCTCTCTCTCTCTCTCTCTCTCTCTCTCTCTCTCTGTCTCTCTCTCTCTCTGTCTCTCTCTCTGTCTCTCTCTCTGTCTCTCTCTCTCTCTCTCTCTCTGTCTCTCTCTCTGTCTCTCTGTCTCTCTGTCTCTCTGTCTCTCTGTGTCTCTGTGTCTCTCTCTCTGTGTCTCTGTGTCTCTCTCTCTGTGTCTCTCTCTCTGTGTCTCTGTCTTTCACTTCTCTCTTTCCTCTCTTTCACTTCTCTCTTTCTCTCCTCTATTTCACTTCTCTCTTTCTCTCCTCTCTTTCACTTCTCTCTTTCCTCTCTTTCACTTCTCTCTTTCCTCTCTTTCACTTCTCTCTTTCTCTCCTCTATTTCACTTCTCTCTTTCTCTCCTCTCTTTCACTTCTCTCTTTCTCTCCTCTCTTTCACTTCTCTCTTTCCTCTCTTTCACTTCTCTCTTTCTCTCCTCTCTTTCACTTCTCTCTTTCCTCTCTTTCACTTCTCTCTTTCTCTCTCTCTCTTTCACTTCTCTCTTTCCTCTCTTTCTCTCTCTCTTTCCTCTCTTTCACTTCTCTCTTTCCTCTCTTTCTCTCCTCTCTTTCACTTCTCTCTTTCTCTCCTCTCTTTCACTTCTCTCTTTCCTCTCTTTCCTCTCTTTCACTTCTCTCTTTCCTCTCTTTCACTTCTCTCTTTCTCTCTCTCTCTTTCTCTCTCTCTCTTTCTCTCTCTCTCTTTCACTTCTCTCTTTCACTTCTCTCTTTCACTTCTCTATTTCACTTCTCTCTCCCTCTCCCTCTCTCCCTCTCCCTCTCCCTCTCTCTCCTTTCTCTCCTCTCTTTCACTCATCTCTCTCTCCGCTCTTTCTCTCCTCTTTCTCTCCTCTCTCTATGTTTTTTGGATGTTACCAATGTAGAACCTCAAATCTTTCCTCTTTAAATAATGTATTTATTTATTTCATATTAAATTATATTTTATGTGTTTCACGTAAATAGTATTTGATTTTACATTTCATTTCATTTTATTTCATATTTTATGTATTATTTCTATTTTTTAAATAGTTTTCATAATTGACACTTAAGTTAGAGGATGGTCACCCTTTAGGATTATACAAACGTAACAGAAAAAGCGTTAATCAATCTAACTTTCTAATGGACGGCAGCGATACGTCGAAGCGTGACTTCACAGCCATCGCCCGGCTGAAAAATTGACTGAAATGAAAATCTTCATTTGCCAAGGGTGGATAAACCCCCCCGACAAGCTCGCCGTCTTCACCTTAATTGCGCTTGGGTCGCCGTCGCAGCTTTCTCTCGCCACTAGGCAGCCGAGCAGCGAGACGGATTCCTACGAGAAAATGAATGAGGAGAGAGTGTTCTGCGTGCTGGTACGAGAGGGGAGAGCAAATTTCTTTGCCCATTGGCGGTTAATGGCTACAGATATTAAAACTCAACATGTTTGTCTGTCTCGGCTGATTTTCCCGCGTCAGGTTTTTCTGCTCTCTGAAGTGTCGTTTACAGCTTAATTCAGACGTTATTGGCTCTTTCATCAAAGCACACTTCACTGAGTCCTGTAAATGTTTCCCGCTCCAAGGTTTTCATATTAGAGCAAAGCTCGACAGGATTAATAGGATGAGGAGCAACGGAGCAACATGTATATTCAAATAATATATGAAATTAATCCGCATACAAACATTGTTCATTTGCTATTTGTTTACGTTATTGTATAAAATTGTAAAAATATAAAAGTGCAAATCCATAAAAGGACAAAACACTCAATGAAGACATTAGTTTCATACAATGTTGCAAAGCAGTTCGTTTATTTAAACATAAAAAACAAATGGTTTTAATAAGTATTTAGAATATAAATAAATATAATGTTAAAACAAATAGCAGCTTATATTTGTTATGTAGTCGCGTGTGGTATATTTGTGAACCCTTGATCATCGCTGTCAGTGTGTTTAGTTTTTTACGTTGAAAACATTTGGCCTTATTGCCGCATATGTCATAATGCGGCGTCATTGACGTACAGTTTTGTAGTTTTGCGTGGATTCCTGTTTTTGTAAAGATGTTTGAGGATAGATTTGTTTTCCTGCAGATCACTCAGGAAGAGGGTGAGTTTATGGTCACGTTTCCGTACGGCTATCACGCCGGATTCAACCACGGCTTCAACTGCGCAGAATCCACCAACTTTGCAACACTGCGCTGGGTCGACTACGGCAAGATGGCCACACAGGTACAGTATCATGAGTTTCTTTCTTTCCATTTCTTTCTGTCTTTTTTCTAGCTTTCTGTCTGTCTCTATTGTTCTTTTTCCATCTGTCTGCCTGTTTTTGGGCTTTCTGTCTGTCTATCTTACTGTCTGTCTGTTTTTCTTTTCCCTCTGTCTGCACTGCTTGTTTTGTCTTTCTTTCTTTCTTTCCATCCATATATCTGTCTGTCTTTTCTTTCTTTCTTTGGATTTCTGTCTGAATTTCTGTCTGTCTGTCTCTATTGTTCTTTTTCCATCTGTCTGCCTGTTTTTGGGCTTTCTGTCTGTCTATCTTACTGTCTGTCTGTTTTTCTTTTCCCTCTGTCTGCACTGCTTGTTTTGTCTTTCTTTCTTTCTTTCTTTCTTTCTTTCCATCCATATATCTGTCTGTCTTTTCTTTCTTTCTTTGGATTTCTGTCTGAATTTCTGTCTGTCTGTCTCTATTGTTCTTTTTCCATCTGTCTGCCTGTTTTTGGGCTTTCTGTCTGTCTATCTTACTGTCTGTCTGTTTTTCTTTTCCCTCTGTCTGCACTGCTTGTTTTGTCTTTCTTTCTTTCTTTCTTTCTTTCCATCCATATATCTGTCTGTCTTTTCTTTCTTTCTTTCGATTTCTGTCTGAATTTCTGTCTGTCTGTCTCTATTGTTCTTTTTCCATCTGTCTGCCTGTTTTTGGTCTTTCTGTCTGTCTATCTTACTGTCTGTCTGTTTTTCTTTTCCCTCTGTCTGCTTGCTTGTTTTTTTCTTTCTTTCTTTCCATCCATATATCTGTCTGTCTTTTCTTTCTTTCTTTGGATTTCTGTCTGAATTTCTGTCTGTCTGTCTGTCTGTCTGTCTGTCTCTATTGTTCTTTTTCCATCTGTCTGCCTGTTTTTTGTGTCTGACTTTCTGTGTATCTGTTTTTCTTTTCCCTCTGTCTGCTTGCTTGTTTTGTCTTTCTTTCTTTGGTATTCTGTTTTTTTTTGTGTCTGTCTGTCTGTCTTTCTCTTTTTCCACATATCGTTGTGTCTGTTTTTTCTTTCTTTCTGTAGATTTCTGAGCCTGTCTATCTGTCTGTCTGTCTGTCTTTCTATCTGACTTTCTGTGTATCTGTTTTTCATTTTACTCTGTCTGCTTTTTGATTTCTGTGGGTCTGTCTGTCTCTTTCTCGTTTTTCCCATCTTCCTTCTACTATGATTGTATTTTTGTTGACACGTTTGCAGCTTTGTTTTTTCTCTTTCTTTTTTTGTTTGATCTTTCATTCTTTTAATAAACTCCGGTCTGTGCGCGCGGATCACAGTCTCTATATACTTAAAATTCAGCTTTTTTGTAATTTTCTATTTATTTCTCCAGCTTCTTTCATGCCTGGCATTTTAAAGTCCCACAGCACGTGTGACACACACACACACAGACACACACACACACAGAGCTTGTTGTGTGTGGATTAAGGATATCTGAAGAGCGGCGCTGGTAAATATCACAGGAGCGTTGTGAGGGTCACAGTCGTGTGATGAAGACTCGCGCTCGCTGCTGTCTAATTAAACCAAATCACCAGCATTCACAGCTGTTACTGGAAATCCAAGTCATTATTTGACTTTCCTCCTCACATGCCTGTAATTGCCCATCTCATTAGTGAAATATCTTAAACACACACACACATTATAAAACACAAAGACAGCTTGTTAGTCCACTTCTGCATCACTGTCTAGATTCTGATTATTGGCCTGTTGAGGGATATGTCCACAAACATGTAACATTGGGCGAATGTCAAAATTCACATTTGTTTGATTTTTATGACATCATCCTGCACTTCAGCTTCTCATTCGGGAGGTCTGAGCAGAATATGCTGACCTCTGGAGTTATGAGACATTGACTTGTGTGTGTGAAGTCTGGCACTAGTTGTGGTTATTACACACACACACAGTGATGTTGTTGTTGACGCTGGCGGCCTGTCTTCACTTCAGCTGAAGAATGTTTCCGGTAATTGAACATCGGGCACAGAAAATAACGCTGCGGTGTAATATATTGTACCGCCACTCGCGTTGATTTTCATCTGTTGTGTGCTGATTGAGAGACGGTGGTTTCTGCTGACGTCTGCAGCGCGTGAATTAAACCTTCACTTCCTCTCATGTGATTGAATAATCTCAGTTTTCATCATGTTTGTCTCTGTTGTCTCATCACTGATCGGGTAAAAGGATGTCTGAACTTTATCTGCATTTTAACCCTGTAGTTAGGTAGTTTGCATAACACATCAACACAACACTTCTTTCTTTCTTTCATCTATCCATCCATCAATCCAACCTTCCTTGCTTTGTTCTGTTTATCTCTTTCTTTCTGTCTTTTATGCATATATCCATCCATCCATCTGTCTGTCTCAATTTTTATTTTTCCATCTGTCAGTCTGTCTGTTTTCTTTCTTTCTTTTTTGTATCTGTCTGTCTTTTTTTTGTATTACATTCTTTCTTTCATGCATATTTCTGTCTGTCTGTGTCTATTTTTCTTTTTCTTTTTCTTTTTCCATATGTCTGTCTGTCTGTCTGTCTGCCTGCTTTCTTTCTTTCTCTCTTTCTCTCTTTCTGCCCATATTTCTTGCATCGATCTATCCTTCAATCCATCCTTCCTTGATTCCTTTCTGTCTTTCTTTTTCTTTTTATCTCGTTCATTAATTTTCTTTCTTGCATATATCCATCCATCTGTCTGTCTCTATTTTTCTTTTTCCATCTGTCTGTCTGCCTGTTTTCTTTCTTTCTTTCTTTTTTGTATCTGTCTGTCTTTTTTTTGTCTTACATTCTGTCTTTCATGCATATATCCGTCTGTCTGTCTCTATTTTTATTTTTCCATATGTCTGTCTGTCTGCTTTCTTTCTTTCTTTCTTTCTCTCTTTCTTTCTTTCTCTCTTTCTCTCTTTCTCTCTTTCTCTCTTTCTGCCTGTATTTCTTGCATCTATCCATCAATCAATCCATTCTTCCTTGATTCCTGTCTGTCTTTATTTTTCTTTTTATCTCGTTCATTCTTTTTCTTTCGTCCTGTCTTTCTTCCATCTATCCATCCATCCGTCTGTCTGTCTCTATTTTTCTTTTTCCATATGTCTGTCTGCCTTCTTTCCTTCTTTCCTTCTTAATCTCACTCTTTCTTTCCCCTCTTCTGTCTTACTAAAAAAAATAAAATAAAATAAAAACTACTTGTAAGTCGCTTTGGATAAAAGCGTCTGCCAAATGAATAAATGTAAATGTACTACCTTTTTTTCTGCCTTCATCTCTCTCTCGATTCATCTCGCTTTCTTACCTTCCCCCTCTCCGTCTCCTCTCTCCTTTCTCTCTTTTTAACTCTGTCTGTTCTGTGTGTCTCTCTCTCGTTCTCTCTCTCTCTAGTTCTCTCTCTCTCTCTCTCTCTCTCTCTCTCGATTCTCTTATCTTAGTTTGTTGTATTGGTTTATAGAGGTGTTGAATGATGTGTTCTTGTCGTGTCCCTCTGCAGTGCACGTGTCGTAAGGACATGGTGAAGATCTCCATGGACGTGTTTGTGCGCGTCCTCCAGCCCGATCGCTACGATCAGTGGAAACAGGGAAAAGACACTACGGTCCTGGACCACCTGAAACCAACAACCCTCACTAGCTCTGAGCTAGAGCACTGGAGGAAAACCAGAGTCACGTACAAAGAGAAACTGCTGCGGAGGTCAGACAGGGATCTGGGTGATGATGGAGATGTCGCTCCTCATATGTATATTATATGAAGTGTCACGTGTACTTGTCTTCCAGGACGCAAGCGAAGGTGAAACAGTTCCGCCGTCTGAAGCTGGAGGAGGTGAAGATCCTGGCCGAGGAGGGCATTGAGCTAGACATGAGCGAGTATATGAGGAAGGTGGAGGAGAGGGAGGAAGAGAGACGGAAACAGAAGGACGAGCGGATGGCCCGCGAGGCGCTCCTGACGCTGGAGGCGCTGGAGAGAGAGGAGCAGGAACAGGCCGAGGCGGCGCTCCGGGAAGCAGGTGAGAAAATCCCAATTATTTTATTGGCTAGTACTGCTTATGGCTGGAATACACTACAAGTTTAAAACTACTACTTTTAAAATCTGAACGCGTTTTTTGTAAACTGGACATCATACACGTGCAGACGTTTTTTAAGCTTCAGATAGAAACACTTTTCTGCAACAGGTCCAGACTGAAAATCTGAGCAAAAGTATTGTAGTGTATTTTAGCCTTTGCATATAAAGTTCCTAGGAATATATATATATATATATATTGTAGTAACTTGTTTTCTGCATGTCTTTGCATCAGGTGACGATAGCAAAACAGATTCCCAGGATCCTCCGCTGGAAAACGGCCAGCAGAAAAAGAGGAAGAAGAAGCAACCAAAGAGTCCAGACGAAATCAGCTTCCAAGAGGCGTTTGAAAAGTTTGCTTCGACTGAACAGGTATGACAACCAACTCCAAAAGAGTCAACTTTTCTGTTGCGGTTCCAGGCAAGAGTTTTGTTAACACGTAAATTGTCATTCCCCCTCAGGTGAGTCCCTTCACAAAGCTGAAGAAGAAGGTGGAGGTGAAGAAGAGCCGACGGCATCCGTTCAGCAAGCCGCCCATGAGGTCGCCGCACTCCATAGTCAAACAGGAAGCGTCCAGCGATGAGGGTGGGTGGAGCCTTGCTGATGCATCATTAGCATCAGATGCTGTCAAAGTTAATTGGGATACATTTGAATAAGTGTTGATCCATAAACGGTTGATATTACCCACAATTCATTGTGAGAGGAAGATTAGCAATGCCAGTAGAAAAAAAGAAGTGAAAAGTTTAAATGCAAGAGGATCTAATATTCAAAACCATGTGATTGTCAATGATCACAATGGGTATCTCGGCAAACCACATTGAACTTCCTGCATTTCAGAGTTTTCTAGTTTGCTGGAGAAGTGTTGCTTGTGTGCGCACAAAAAGCAGAAGCAATAAAGTTTGAAGAAAAGCGGTCACAACAATCAGAGGTTTATAAAACAGAAAGGCAGGAATACACTTATTGATTTGTCTGTGCTGTGTGTTAAGAAGAGACACACAGCTGAAAACCTTTACCGCCGTACCACAGAGAGCCGCCCGCTGTCACTGCGGGTGGCCAAAAAAATACAGGATAGAGGACATCATAACAGATCAAAAACATCCGTACCCTCGGCTTTACCTGCTGTCCGTGTAGAGCAAAACAAACATCTAAAATATCAAAATCACAATCCCCTATAATCGTATATGCTTCATTAACAACAACATTCTTTGATTTGCATTGTTTAGCATTTAAAAAACGAAAGATGATGTCATTAATGTATGAACTAAAGTTTTTTTTCTAATGTTTTTCAATCTTTGTTTGTGCAGAGCTTTACTCTGGGCTGCCTGTAGATGGCGGTGTGGAGCCGGTTGTCAAGAAGACGGAAGACAGCGATCTGTGGCAAAACCGCTCGCCGAACCTCCTCTCCGAGAAACAGTTCAACGCTGCCATGGCAACCATCGAGCCACACTGTGCCGTGTGCGCGCTCTTCTGTCCGTACAAGCAGGTGGTGACCCGACCCCCTTTAATAATAACATAACGTTTGAGGGGTTTATAACAGAGCTAACAATGGGAAATGGTTCAGAAAAATGTTACGTTTGTGTGTTAAACTTAACGTATTTATTTAGCGAAACAATTTGCAGTTGGCCTTGGATGCTTTTTACCGAAAGCGATTTAACGCAAGTCTTACAACTGTCCGTCTGTGAATAGCCGGTGAAGGATCCCTCCCTCCTCTCGGACACGGCCGGGTCGGCCTCCAGATTGGGCTCTCGCACCCGTCCTCTGGTCCCGGAAATGTGTTTCAGCGCCGGTGCGGAAAACACCGAACCACTTCCGTCTAATTCCCATATCGGTGATGATGGTACCAGCGTCCTGATGTCCTGTGGAAGCTGCAGACTACAAGTTCATGCCAGTGAGCTCAAACCCTTGATATCTCGTCTCCTGATTCTTTAAGTTTGTCAAACAAAATGATGTCACGTGTAAGGCGTTCGTTTGATGAAAACGACACGTTTCCGTGCATCTAGCAGGGCCCAAGCGCTGATAAATATTCAGGAAACTGTCTTTATCTCCTGACTGGACCCCTCGCCGTTTGTAACTCCAGCCAATTTACCGTCGGCGAACTCGAGCGTTGTTATTTATTTAGAAAGCGACAAAAACCTCTGAAGCGAACGAGAGAACGGACGGGAAAACGGTTTGTTTAGTTGGTTTCTCTCCTCTGGCCGGGCCTAAGCCGCTTAGCCAATTAGTCCACGAGTGTGTGTTTGTTAGAGAGAGAGCGAGATTGTGGAATTGGACATGCGTGAGGGTCGAGTCACTGAGGTAACAACACTTTCTGATTGGACCCTTTGCGCTCTGTGTCAGTTTCTTCCTGTAGACCAAAATAAATGTGCAGGCAAAAGTTTTTACTCCAGAAAACTATTCGTCTTTGCCAGAATCACCCTGCTGTGTTATTTAACATAAGCTGGCGACATGATTATATTTACGAAAACGACTCGATCAAAAGACGGACGAACTTTGCAATTTAAGAAAACCGAATCTTAGTTGTTGCGTTCAGAAGAACGCAGCGTGTCTGTCAGCTCGCCGTCTGAATCTTAAGTTCATTAGAGCGAGCGCTCGGCAGTCGTTCTGTTTGCTCGGATGATTTATTGAGTGTGATTGCGCTCGGATGAGTCGCTCTTTATTACTCTGCTTTTAGCTACACTAATCAGTTTAACGTCACCGTGTTTTCACTCCGTCAAACAAATTGAAGTCGTCATTTTGTCATAGGAACACATGCTCTCGGTTTCCTCCAAGTAAATCTTCCTGCGTTTTCTACGATGAGATGAGTTGATTTAAAAACATCGTTCTGGCGTTATAAAAATAAACAGTGGTTCAGCCACTTGAACGTTTCCAGATAAAACACCACTTTTACCCACTTCTAGTTGTTTCTTCCAGGTTGTTTACTTCCTAGAAGCTCGGGGCGTGAAGTGACGGACAGCTTGTTAGTCCTGCCGTTGTGCAGTTATCCACACTGTTTTTCCCCCAACCTCGGTTCACGCTTGAACTCGCTAACATTCTTCCAGCACTTATGAAAATGAGACAAACAAGCACGTGTACGTAAACATGTGCCCGTGGATTGTGTGTTGTGTGGCGGGCTTGCGGTTAGGGTTTACCTGACTCGTGTGAGGTGACCGTATTGTGTATTTCTAAGGCACTTGTGATGGATGTTCACTGCAGTATAAAGTAAACGCACACCATAATCACTTCTTCACTCACCACAATTCGATTGTTATGATGTTTAACCAAGAAGTATTCATAGGAAACGTAGCTAACTTGGATAAATCACACGGTTGATAACGAATTGTTGACCTTTTATGATATTACAGTTTTATTATAACTAAAGGTTAAAAGAAAATAATATTATAGAAACAGCCACAAGAAGAGCGATCAGAGGATGTTCGGTCTTAACTTGATGCTGCTATGTGTTCATCTCAGGTCAGCAGAAAACAACACTTGTTTTCTTTTTAAGTTGAAATGAAAGCGTTCACTGCAGGTTAAGATCATTTAGCAATTGTTATGTCGTATAGATGTGAAAAGAAGTGTTTATTTCTTTGGTCTGCCGGAAACCATCAATTCATGTTTTTAGGTTTTAAATTGTCCGGACCTCTGCTGGTTTCATTTACTGGACCTCAAGCGATTATAGTTGTAGACTCCTGGTTTAAGGTTTTGAGGCATACCTTTGATCAAAAGCTTGCATAACTTCTGGGGACTTTCCATCGTTTATGAGTATCCATAGTAATGGTCTTGGTCCAGTAATATTGGTAAAAACATGTTCTTGTGCAACCGTCGGAGGCTGGTATCATCGAGAACGATAAGCGTACCTATTGTGTGTAAATATATTAAAAAACTAAATTACGGTTGGTCCGCCACAGTTAGAACCATACCTTGTTGCTTGGGAAATAAGGGGGGCAGAAGAAAAGGGATTGGGTATAAAAAAATAAGAGACAACAGGACCTTACCTGATTCGTAACGGGTTTACGAAGTTTGTGTGTAACTGTTGATGCTGTATCTTCAGAAGCTTTGAGGACATCTCACTTTGTTGGCGCGAGGAAATAAAGTTCAATTCTCTTGACACCTGGACCGTCTTTGTTTGTGAAAAATTCAACGTTTTTAGACGGATTTTCCCCTAGAACCACAGCAGGTGAAAGCCGGTGATTTCGATAAGACTGAGATGAGAGAGAAATGACAGTGTGTCAAAAGAGCTTTCCATTTCAGTTTTTTTTTAAAGGATCGTCGCAGCAATATCACAGTCCATTTCTGTGACTCACAATGGAAGAGCATCTCGTGTAATTACTGCTAACAGCATGTTCTGGATTGTAGCAGAACGCCTTGTACTGACCGTCTGACCTTTTGTTTGTATGGGTTTATAGAAATAAATATTTATTTAATTTGACTGCTTTACTAAAATACCATTTTATAAATGTATTATTTGTGGTATACAGAATGTAACAAAACGTAATCGACGCAATTTATTTTACGAATCGCTCAACATGATTCATATGTACGAAGATGTTTTCAAATGATTTCGTTGTACCGAAAAAAGATTTCTTTGTTGTTGCATTCAGAACAACGTAGCCATGATGAATTATAGTACGAGTATAGTATGGGTACGAGTAAGAATTAGCTTAATACGTACTACTGTTTTGTTTTTCTAGTATTTTCAAATACATTTTCTACATTTGCAACTTTTTCTTGAGTGTAATAAAGATCCATAGAAAGTGAAGGAAGGAGGCGAGAACTGGCGAACATTCAAACAATAAAACTTTAATTAAATAAACAATAGACACGGAAGTAACCGGCAGCCACCTCACGGTAGACTGCCGGCCATAAAACATACACATAAACTAAACATATGTCCAGGCCCGGTCCTCTCTCGTCAACAGTCCTGCCGGTCGTCCTTTTAAGCTCCCAATCTCCTCCGTGATAGATGCGGGACCGCACAGCTGATTGCATTTATCACTCGCGTCACGGCTCTCATCCCGCCTTCCTCACCACATTGAGTTATTTAATTGGTTAAGAACTCCCAGTTGGAACAGCGTTTTTAGCGTTTGATCAAATCATAGAAATGTCCTGTTAGGTTATTGGTTTTTTGACCTGTAAAAAACATTAGTTATAGAATGAATCAAATTAAATAAAAATAAAAAAAATTGCTTTTGAATGCTAAATTCGCGTCCCTTTTTCTCACCAGGTTGTTACGGCGTCAATCCCGACACGAAGCAAGAAGGCTGGACGTGTTCACGGTGTAGCGTGCAGGCGTGTGCGGCTGTAAGTATCTGACTCAACGGAGGTTATGTCATCGGTTGTGAATATTAAAAAACGAGTTTCACTTAGATGTCAATCTGATCTCAAGCAAAGTCTTAACACTGACTAGCTGTCAGTTCAGTCGTCTGTAAATCACTACTCCGCAGGTCAACATTCATTTTGCGTTAAAGAAAATAAGACAAAACAGAAGTGCTGTGTTTTATTATGGGTTTGATGATGTTTTTTCGTCATCGCTGCAGGCGTGCTGTTTGTGCAGTTTAAGAGGAGGAGCTTTGAAGAAAACCACAGATGACAGGTCCGTATTATAAACTCTCTTTCTGGAAGTGAGGAGGCATCTGTTCATGTTCATTTTGAATGAAGTGTGAAGTTGTGCCGTCCATCTGCAGGTGGGTCCACGTGATTTGTGCAATCGCCGTGGCTGAGGTTCGATTTGTCAACGCGGTGGAGCGAGAGCCGGTTGACGTCACTGCCGTCCCTGATACCCGGAAGAGTCTGGTGAGTAAAGACAGAGTCATGACCTCTAACCTCTCGTCAGTATCCACAACCTGTAGGTAAAGATGCTGAAACGCATCAGGATAAATATCAACCAATCGTTGTTCAATATCTCTCTCTCTCTCTCTCTCTCTCGGGCAAGCGAGTGAATGATGCATTATTAATGATGTGGCATTTGTGAATAATCAGGTGTCGTTTCTCACTGTGCTAAATGAGCTGCATTGATTATACAGGCAGGTTCTTTCCCTTCGTCGCACGATTGAACAGACCGGCCCACGACTCGACTGACGCCGCCAAACGCATCATTACACAAACCGTACAGAGGCGACATGAAGATCAGATGATCGTCTCTGATGTTGTTCGAGCGATCGCTTCATAGACCCTCCGTAATGTTCATATGTCTGATTCCTGCGAGATTTATCCGGCAGAAAGCACCGGTCACATCATTATAATCTTTCATCACACATGTTTGTATGAATGTTTCTTAAGCTGTTTCACCAGCACAACCTCACGTTAACGTTCAAGAAACATTTATCGTACGCATAATGCTAGAAGTTCAGAAAGGTTAGAATCATCTCATTATAGTTGATGTTTGGACAAATAGCACGAGCTAAACCGCTCAGAAAAGTCTGATGTTTGTCGTGCGGTTCATCCGTTAAAATAAAGGGGATTCTCTGTTGTATCAGTTCTTTTAGAAATGAAGCCCATGTTTAGATATACCAATAAATTACCCTGAGGTTGACGTTCGTAAATCACCTTTTCTCTCTTCTCAGTCGGCCCGTCTCGTGATCAATCCATGTGGAATGATAAATCAAAACCTCTCGCAAGCCGATGAAATATTTCCGAGCCGGCGCCGCATCGTACATTACACACTCCTGCTGAAATGAAATATTGACAATTTAATAAAGAATTTTGCTTCCGTCGATATCCCGGAGTGTGTGTGTGTTTAAAGGTGTTTTCTGTCGATGTGATAGAAAAGAAGACGGAAAGAAAGCTGAGATTATGACCGAGTGAGAGAAACCAAACAATGAAACGTGAACGCCGTTTCTCTTTACGAATTTCAGAAGTGCGTGTACTGCCACAAGACGACCAAACAGATCTTCGGTGCGTGCATCCAGTGCTCATTCGACAACTGCTCGACGTCCTTCCACGTCACCTGCGCCCTCCTCGCCGGGGTGACGATGAAACCTGCTGATTTGCCGTACGTGGTGTCCGTCACCTGCCACAAACACAAACAGACCAATCAGAAGGTACGTGAAAAATGCATTTTGAAAACCGATGGATATGTTCGATCCGGCCGGACACTGACGGCTTTCCCGTCGCAGGTCAAAGGTGGCTCTCGTGATCTGTCTCTGGGTCAGGAGGTCATAGGCAAGCACAGCAACGGCTGGTTCTATCGCTGCACCATCACTGGCATCGGATCCCAGAGCTTTTACGAAGTCAATTTTGACGACGGCTCATACTGTGATAACGTCTTCCCGGAGAATTTACTGGTGAGCAAGTAAAATGTTGTGGTTGCTTTCATTTTGGGCTCGACCAATCAGAATTCAGAGCTACGGCCGTTGGTCTTATGTTACGGTATTTTCTTCTAGGGTCACGATTGCTTGCGGAACGGCCCTCCAGAACTTGGAGAACTTGTAGTCATCAAGACGTTAGACGGCAAGGTCCTCAACGCGTCTTTTGTGAAAGAACACATTCACAGAAAGTACCAGGTAACTTCATTTTGATGCTACTGGAAGCTATCAATTATGTAATGAAATAGTTAGGAGTGTTTAACAATGTCACAGGGTTTTAAAAACATTTGGAGATTGGTTAGCAACGACATATAATGTTGGTAAAACGCTCTTTTAGTGCTATTGCATGAATGTTTTTGATAACTTGCTAGTTTTGTTCATTAAAATGGATGTAATCTTGTATTTTTCGGGAAGCAACACCCGGCTACAGACTGGATTGGCCTTCTTGACTTTGTTTTCATTGTCGTCAACCAAACTTTCGAATTAAAACCTCACAAGACTCTTTCGTTCTCCAGCCAAACCCATGAGACAGTCTTTGGGGACAGAGGTCTCTAAACGAGCTCTCACAAAAATTAACAAGCCACCACATTTCGTTATTTATCAGATCCGTGTGAGCGACAGCCCTCGGAATCTAATCCTAGGTCAGATTTAGCCTCGCCAGACTCCTCCAGTGAAATGTTTTTTCCCACCTAGCATGTGCAGAAAACAAATAATGAGCGAGCAGATGTTAGATGGATGTGTTGATTGCAAACTCTTTTCAACTTTGGGGGTCATAATGTCTGTTGCTTTCAACTTATAAAAGGGTGTTGGAGACTTCTGAAAAGTTTCAAAGAGTCAGAAAAGACTAAAGGGATATCACATGAACTTTCTCTCTCTCTCTCTCTCTCTCTCTCTCTCTCTCTCTCTCTCTCTCTCTCTCTCTCTCTCTCTTGCCGGAAAGGTGGAGTTTCAGGATGATACTCAGCTCCTGCTTAAGCGAAGTGAGATTCACTCTCTGGATCAGGATCTGTCCAAGAGGGTTTTGTCTCGCCTGGTGAGGGATTTTTTTTAATCCAGCGGTTGAATTAATCTGTGTACAAATATGAAGTGTAAGGGTTCTGTGTCGTTCAGAATGCCAATACAGCACATTTAGTTTGTTTTAAAAGATTGTCTGCCTTAAAAGGAACCCAGAGATGTATGGCTTAATGCGTGGTAATAGCCTTACACTAGTAGCATTTGTCGTAAGGAACTAACCAAATATTTTCATTTCTTTAAAAGAACCCTAAATGTAATACTCATTGTAACCTAAGGAGGCCGCCGTGTTCTTTTTCCATGACGTAAATGGCAGCCAAACTAAACACAGAGACGCTTATCAGTTCTTCAGTAAATATAAGGTGCTGTAGGATAAGAACATTTATTAAAATAATAATAAAGATATAAAATAAAGAAGCCATTTGGTGTGTTTTCATACATTTTAATATTGTTGGTATAAAACGATACAAACATACATATTAAAAACCAAAATGATTGCTAATTTAATATATACACAATGTTTTAACCAATGTAAAAGGCATTTAATTCAAATTTTGACTTTTTGACTGATTTACATCAGTAGCCTAACGTTATTGTCTTCTCTCCCTCGGTCATTAGCTGACGGGGGCTATAATTCAGAATAAATAAATAAACCGTAAGCATCTTATCATTGTGTTTATCAGTATATTCTTATGATGTATAAAGTATACGTTAATTTGATCGTATGATGTCTTTAATAGTCTTAACTGTCTTATGATTTAGCATTCAGGCAAGCTTGTGTCAAGAGGACATAAATCCACCTACTGTCCCTGTGTATTTATATATCTGATATTATATTTGATGTATCATATTTTACTGAATAACGCGTGTGCTTTGCTGTAGCGTTAAGAGAACGGGTTTAGGTTGCAACAATTTGACGTCACAGATTTTGACGCAAAAAATGGCGGCCTCGGAGTACATTGTTTTTCAAAGTTTATGAATACTGTGACAGTTGCAGTTTTTCAATTTCACATTTATAAAGTCAATCCCATTGTTAATATATATAGCCCCTACAACTCCCTATACAATGAAACTGCCCATTTAAAATTTTAACAAGTAATTGACTTGCTAAGCGAGTTTGATTGTACTGAAAAATGTAAGCTAGCAATCTTTTTTTTGCCGTGTACAAGTGACTTAAAATTATTGATTTAGAATTTCGTATTCACCTTTTTTTCAGCTAACCATAAAGTTGAAACTCTTCTGACGTTTATTAAATTTTTTTGGACAGGCAACTTCAAACCAACTGCAACCTCAGGCCCAGCCATCTGATGAACCTCTGGCCGCAAAACGCCCACGTTTGCCTATCCCGCCTCCTACGCTAGCAGCCGAACCACCAGTACTACCTCCCGACTTAGAAAGCCCTTACCTGCCCAGCAGTATTACCCCAAATGCCAGCACTCCCCCCTGCCTGCCGCCCGCCACACTGCCCGCCCCAGCCCTTCAACCGGAACTCAGCGAGACCTACACGCACAGCTCCAGCTACGTAGCCTACATGGAGTCTCTCCTCAACTCAGACTTTCCAGAAGAGGGCGATCAATGCGGCGAGCTGATGTATTAAAGCCCTGCCTTTCGCTTTCGACTCTTAAACGACTCTTCTGCATGTCTTGTGTCATTATTCTCTATGTTGTGCTAAGTCTCGCGCCCACGAAAGGATGCGTGCGGGAGGCGTGATTTCTGAAATTGGCGTCACTTGCGGGAGCACCACGCTCTTCCGACCCTTCGGCGATCCCTCGCTCTTTCTTTTGGAAGAAGACGCCACACGCTTTTTTTGTTGGACTAATTGATCACGCTTTGTGCTTTTTACTTTATACCTGATTTTCTCTACTAAATATTTTTCTAATTCAAGCCAAACTGTCACGTTAACCGGGCATATATCAAATAGACAGTCTTTATCTGTACAGTTTCAGGTATTTTTCTCAATACTCGAGGGACAGGAAGAGTTCAGCCGGGGTTTAACAAGTATTTAAACGTCTTTTGTCAGACATAGATTTAATATTTGTATAAAGAAATCGCAAATACGACAGTGTCAGAAGCTATGGCTTTCAGTTAGCGTAATCCTTTGCGTTACGATAGGTCTTCATGTATTTTGTCGACTATAATCAACGATTTTCGTCAGCGAGTTGATTGGATTCGTTTTTGTAGCATACGTGGTAAATGTCGACGTTGATATTGAATACTATTCACCTGTCTGTTTTTATTCAAAGTACTATTGTTGTTGTTGTTATTATTATTATTTCTATCGATTTTTATTTGGTGAAACTTTGCAACATAATGTTGAAATATGGGGGAAACATTTTTTAGTTTATGGTTTATATTCAAGAGATTGAATTCACAATGGAAAGTATAGACACGCGAGCCGCCTTCTCATGGTGCTATTGAAGTCCTAGACTACTGAGGGCCGCTTAGGATCACACGACCCCAACGAGGTGTACATACTAGATGTCCCATACATGATGAAATGCCATGTCACCTTCAAATTAAGTGCCCGAAACTGGTTTTGTTTTTTCTAATCTCTGCCCATTTTCCTCTTCTGTCTTGAGCGAGTCAGACACGTCTTTTGGTCTTCCTGCTTTAAGACCTCATCAGACTGATATGCTATGGCTGAAGAATCGTCAGAGATGCAGAACATTTTGGGGGATTTTGTTGGAAAGGACGTTCCGTAAAGCCAAACATCTTTTTAAGTTTAATGTGACAAATTTCTCATGTGTCAACATCATCTTGAGTCCCTGTGGTGGTTGATATGTGTCGATTTAATTTGGACTGGTATATGCGTGAGGTTCGCATTAACACAATAACTTCACAAAGGTGGGAAAATTTAACTATATAAGTCACGTATTGATGACGGCAAATGTTTATCTGTGCAGAAGTACTAGGAAAGATTCTAATAAAATGTGAAGTGAAAGTGTGCCCTGTGTCAGAATAGTTTTATTTCATGTTATCATGTATTTTGGAAATTCCAGGAAAACAACATATTTTACAACATATTTAATTGATAGATTTCCCTCCTTTGATGTCTAATTTGGACAACAAAAAGCACACATCCTGACAAATAAAATGTATAGTTTAAATACACAAGTCATTTTTGATAAAAGTGTTTACCAAATGCATGTATGTAAACAAATGAAAGGTGATTTTTATAATCTTTACCAGTAAAATCAGGAAAACATCACAAAGGTCAAGTTCGTTCATCCTGTCAGGCATTTATTATTTTCCACTTGTAAAACATTATCATTTTTGTCTGAGAATCGAGCGTAACTGTCCACTCCGGCAGTTTGGAGGTCAGTAAATTGCTGTTCATTAATAGCGAATGATTACAATGTAGAAATATTAAAAGCTTTTCTCAGACCCAGGCCATTAAATAGATAAAAAAATCCTCCTGATTATGAAATGCTAAAGATTATTTTGGTTTGTTTCTTTTGCATACGAAATTGACATTTAGCTGCTGTGAATAAGCTTTCGTCGGAAAACATTATAATAAAGCGCTGAAAATATTGTGCAATTATTTTGGCAATCCATGTATTTGGGATAATCCAGGATGTCATCTATATCCCAGAATGCATTTGGTAAACGCTTTTATCCAAAACAGAAACACCCAGTTCATTTAAGCTACAGTATAACACATTTATGTTTAAATTTAGTATGCAAGTTATATTTTTGTTTTATTGAAGTTATTGCTAAAAAGTGACATTTCTAATGTTCTATTTTTGATTTGCTTGAAATGCTTCATTGCATTTTTAAATAAATGTCACTTGCGTGATATTTATTCTAATGCAACAACATTGAAGTGTGGCTTAACTTTTCAGGGCCGCTGCGTATCCATAATGTCACGGATCATTAGACAGACTGTAGCAGATACGTGTGGAAGGTAAAGCTCCTCATTACGAATCATCGTGTGGGAGATATTTTGAGACACAGCTGCATCTGGGGACAGAAATGGAGAAATGTGAAATGACATCTGCATTCATTAACTGCTGTGCATCTTCATTCTCTCTCTCTCTCTCTCTCTCTCTCTCTCTCTCTCTCTCTCTCTCTCTCTCTCTCTCTCTCTCTCTCTCTCTCTATCAGATGTTTCAAACATAAAACTGCAACATCTGAAGATTGAAGAAAGAAAAGTCCCTGCTACAGAAATAAGCAGCATCTTCTGACAGTGTTTTGCTTTGCATAAAGATGTGTTTGGAGAGATGATGTTAGCTTTGACTTTCTTCAGTGACTATAATCTACTCGTTCAGATCCTCAGAAGGGGATCTTACATCATCTTTTACTTATATATATATATATATATATGTCTGATGGTCTGTCTGCCCGTCTATCTGTCTGCCTGTCTGATTGTCTGTCTGCATATCTGTCTGTCTGCATATCTATCTGTCTGATCATCCATCCATCGTCTGTCTGTCCATCTATCCATCTATTGGATGGTCTGTCTGTCTATCTTGTCTGTCTGTCTATCTATCCATCCATCCATCTATTGGATGGTCTATCTGTCTATCCTGTCCATCCATCCATCCATCCATCCATCCATCCATCCATCCATCCATCCATCCATCCATCCATCCATCCATCCATCCATCCATCCATCCATCCATCCATCCATCCATCCATCCATCCATCCATCCATCCATCCATCCATCCATCCATCCATCCATCCATCCATCCATCCATCCATCCATCCATCCATCCATCCATCCATCCATCCATCCATCCATCCATCCATCCATCCATCCATCCATCCATCCATCCATCCATCCATCCATCCATCCATCCATCCATCCATCCATCCATCCATCCATCCATCCATCCATCCATCCATCCATCCATCCATCCATCCATCCATCCATCCATCCATCCATCCATCCATCCATCCATCCATCCATCCATCCATCCATCCATCCATCCATCCATCCATCCATCCATCCATCCATCCATCCATCCATCCATCCATCCATCCATCCATCCATCCATCCATCCATCCATCCATCCATCCATCCATCCATCCATCCATCCATCCATCCATCCATCCATCCATCCATCCATCCATCCATCCATCCATCCATCCATCCATCCATCCATCCATCCATCCATCCATCCATCCATCCATCCATCCATCCATCCATCCATCCATCCATCCATCCATTGGATGGTCTGTCTTTCTGTCTGTCTAATCTATCTATATCTGACGGTCTGTCTGTCTGTCTGATTGTCTGCCTTCCTATATATCTGATGGTCTGTCTATCTATCAATCTGACGGTCTGTCTGTCTGTCTGTCTATATGTGCGATTGTCTACTTCTCTATCTGTCTGTCTGCCTATTTAACGTATGATCTGTCTATCGAATGGTCCATCTGTTTATCTGTCTGACGGTTATTTGGTCTGCTTCTGTTTATTTATCGGGCATTCTGTCTGTCTATCTATCTGTTTATCTGTGGGTTTGCCTCTCTGTCTGTCTTTGTCAGTCTATCCATTTGTCTGATGGGCTGTCTATCTGTCCCATAGTATTTGTCTGTTTGTCTATCTGTCCACCAAAAACAAAAATGACAACACACTCTCTCTCTCTCTCTCTCTCTCTCTCTTCAGCGTTGCTCTGATACGTGATGTGAATGTAGCTCCTTATCTTTGATGCCGGTGGAAGTTGTTTTGAGGTCAGCGGATGAAACAGGGCCGGCGTGTTGAGAGCAGGTTCTACGTGACCCCGTCGCCTCGGCAGACCCGTTTCATGTGAGTGTGGACCCCCCTAATTACAGCCACCAGACCGGCGCCACCTTAGACAAATTCTGCCAGCCAAACGGAGAAGCATGTGAAAGCATCCCTCTGACCTCTCTCTCTCTCTCCATTGATATTCCAACAGTGTTTCTTTACGTCCAGAAAAGGACAGCGGGATCCTGCCAGATTTGCAATTACAGATATTAAAATGCGTTTAGAGGATGCCAAGACGCAATGAAGCACAGTTTAGTTGGCCGAGTGACATCACTCAGCATGTCGCCATGATGGTTGTTGTGGCATTATCATGGTATTGTGGACATGTACTTAAACATGAAATTGAATGTGTAAATGTACCTTATATGATATGATCACTGTACCACACATACTTTCGTGTGAGTGATTTGTGTGTGTAAGCTTGAAGGCTGAAAGAACATCTTGACTGCGGTGTGCGTGTGAGATAAGTCGTCCTCTGATGTTTAATGAAAACAGTGTGCTGAGTTACTGGCATCTTAATGAAGTGCATCTTTGTCCAGTCACAGGCGACAAACAAATCGCTTCTCTCCTCCGAAAGCTCCTAAACGCTCCATTAGTCCAGAAGTGGATGAGGGATCTTTTACTCTGAGCTCGGCTCTATTTATCACCGTCTGCATCCACACACACACACACACACACACACACATGGAATGGTCTTATTAGCTTTAGAGTAAATAATGTTTTTGCTAACTGCTAATTCGTTCCCTCTATCCCTCCTTCTTTACAACCCATCAAAAGCATCTGTCTTTCCATCCATCCATGTAAAAATTTATTTGCTGTTTCAACTTAGTTGGCCAGTGACCCAGCTGCCTTCAATTTCTTTGTTAATTTAACGTAATATATTAATTATTACGTGAATTTGATGCTAAATTGTTATGTAAACTGAATTTAAAAAAAAATTGAGGCAGCTGGGTAACTTTATATTCCTATTTACCTGCCTACTTGGTACTGATACTACCATAGCGTTTTGTAAATGGTATACAAAAAGAGCATAATGTGCCAATGATTCTCCTACGAAATGTTGGTTTGTTAATAAATAACCTAAATGAACCCAGAAATATAAAAATAACCATAACAACGCATCATTTGTGATTTTGACAAACAAAGACTCATTTATGATTTGAATGTGTTAAGTTATTTTCAGCATTGGGTCAAAAAAGGAAGAAACCCAACTGGATTTATGCTGGGTTGTTTTAACCACTGTTGGGTCAAACATCACATTTTCTGGATTGATTTACCCCAACAGAGTTGGATTTGTCTGATTTGAAAATAACTTTTTTTGCACATTGAAATTGATCACTCGTCTTTCAGTTTTATTAGGGAATATTACACGAATATAATCCAATGTATTCAATTCAATTATTATTGATTATGTAAATACTAATATCACCGTTTATTTGGTTATTTCTTCTGAATCGGGCGATGACCTCAAAATAAGAGAAAGTTGAGAAAAAGACGAACTTTGCGACTCAACGTTGGTTTACTTGAGTTTTTTTTCAGTCTAATGCAGAGAAAAGATTAGCTGGAATTGTTCTCGCGTACACAGGATTAACTTTCAGCTGAGACACAGAAAGCTAATTAAAGAATGACCCATGATGCATCAGGACAGCTTTTAAATGACTCCATCAGTCAGTGAATAGGGATCTTAACCTTGACAAATGAAGGGACAGACAGATTGATAAACATTTTGGTAATACTTTACGTCAAGGTACCCTTTATGAAGCATTTATTAATGTGTTCATTAATGATTAATAAGTAATTCACAAATGTATTATAAAGCAGTTATAACTGCACGAATACCTGCCGAATAGTGAGCAGGTATAAGAAAAACAACATAACACTACAGTGTCTAGTCTGACCGCCTATATCGCAAACAACATCAAGATAATAACAAATCTGCTTTAAAAAAATGATGAATAAAAACATTTATTAAGCATTAATAGCATGTGAGTTAAAATGGCTACTATTTGGCAGGTATTTCATTAGAATCCTTCTGTTTATTCATACAGCTATAACTGGTTCATAATGCATTTGTAAATGACTTATTAATCATTAATGAACACATTTATAAATGCTTTATAAAGGGTACCTTGATGTAAAGTGATACCAACTTTATTTTTTGATCTTTTATAACTATTTTATGAGGTAACTGAGATCGGACACACGGGCTAAATGTTTTTGTGAAATCACATTTTGTGCCAGTGATGGTTTCAACTTTTCTTGCATATAATTTGTTTTTGTATGATTCAGATAAAAAATCTGATCGCCACATGACTCATTTCGGTCTGGCTTCGCACGTGCCTCAGTTTGTACTCCAGACGGTGCTCGGGGGTCTCGCTGTTACAGACCTCAGTGTCTGCTTGACACGAAGATTACGCCGTAATCATAACCAATCACACACGCAGTTATTACGGAGGAAACCTCCGACTTTCATACGATTTCTTCGGCTGTTTTTTCTCACAGGAATGTAATTAGAGTAAAGCGAGGACATGCAGCTTCCCGCCTGTAATTATCCGTGCACGCGCGTGTTTGTCTTTGCCAGCATGAAGAGAGAGATTTCATTTGAATAAAATTGAATTTAATCACCATGTCGTGCGGGCGAGAGCAGGGGAAATATTAGCAGCCCTCGGGGTCAACATTACACGAAAAAGAAATTAAAACAAGTAAACATATTTCTCCTGTAAGGCGCCGCGGCGCTGGAGGGGGTGTTAAGAAATTGTATTAGGTGCTGTGCGAACAAATTTTTCACTTTGTACCGGGAATATTGGCTCTCGCCTTTCTTTGACATCTGCCGCCTCGCGTTTTGTACGTGTTTTTCCCCCTCAAATTAACTTAAAGGTGTGGACGGCTGCGTTGATTGGAACCGGAGCGTTTCGGTTGTTTCGTGCACTTCGTGGACAGCTTCGAGATGGTGACTATAATCCCTGCAGGGGTAAAACTGCGAAAAGGAGCATGAGATAATCGGGCTTGTTTCGTTTACTCTTTGCTATGTAGTTTGCAGACAGATTTCTTAAAATTAAAAGGATCCAAACTTAAAATTCTGTCATCTATTCACTCGAATGTGGTTGTAAACCGGTATGTGACTCTCTCTTTTGTGGAAGATATTTCTATAAAGGTCTCTGTGGTTTTATGTCATACAATGGAAGTCAATGGGGGTCAATGTTGTTTGGTTATCAATGGTCTTCAGAATATCTTCTTTGACGAAATGGTTTTCATTTCAAGTTTGTTTTTGGTTTCTCGTTCATTTAAATGAAAAACAACGCAACCACCCGCCTCTTTCCTTTATTAGTTTGTTGAGCGTTTTAATCTCATTTAAAGCCTTTATTTTGTAAGGGGGCTTGTAAATTCCTCACTTCCTGCAGTCAGCAGACGGCACTTGGACTGTTTAAGGTCTCACCGCCATTATAAATGGACTAACTGGACGGATAATTAAAACCACGGTGCTCTGACATAATTCTCCATTAAGCAATAATTTGATAAGGATTATGTGTGAATCCTTGGCTTCTTTAGGGAAGTGTACCGGAGCACAGTTGCATTGTGCCAACACCGCAAAGGTCATGGGTTTGATTTTAAATGAAACAATACGTAGTAAAAAAGCTTAATTTACATTATACTTCACTTTGGATAAAAGGCATAAGATAATGGACTAGTGTTACATAACGTTGTCAGACAGAAACTAGTGGTCACCATTCATGTTTTTCTGTAGGTTTTGCAAATATTTATCCAATGAAATTGATTACAAAGAGCAAGTCAACTTTGACGGGTTTAATTGTTTTTCCCGAATTTCTTTAAAGGTGGTATGAGGTTTCCATCTCACAGTGAAAACATTCGGGCCCTAGGGTTAATTTATACTAAAAGAAACCAATAAGAACATACAAGTTTATGAGGTTATGTTGGTCGCTTTGCATAAAAGCGCTAAATGAATCAATGTCAAAGAAATTAACCGTCACGAACTGTTAAACTGTTGAACTGTTTTCAGGTTGATCTGGACACTTCCTTCAACAGGCAGAAATGTGAACAGCTTGCAGAGAAAGAGCGTTCGAGTCGTGCCAGAGAATGTCCGGGGTCAGTCGGCTGAAGGGCGCGTGTTGTTGCTCCCTCTGGCTGTGCTGTCCGCAGCAGGCATATGTTCCCGGCCTCCGCCCGGCTCCTGTCTCAATGTGATAGGGGTCGCGGGCGCTGCTGCATTTTAATCCTCTAAATGGGAAGTTTGGAAATTCTATTAGCTTCCATCTGTCACCCTCTGCTTACAGGGTACTGGAGGAGCTCAGCTCCAACGCTTGATGGGGTTTGTTCTGCTGTATAAACACAAAGACATTGCACGTCACTGCGTTGTGTTCCCCGCATCGAGAGGGCAGCCAAGTTCTGCATTAACTCCACAACGTGTCTTTAAAAGATTTAATGTTTCCGAAAGATGCCAAAATGTCTTAAGGATCAAAAGCACACTGGCTCAACTGAAATAAGAATCAAATATGAGATCGCTTTAATATTTCCCAGCTAGCACAGGTACGTCAGTAAGGTGTCTGCTAAAGGTCTTGAAAACATCTGCAGTGTAAATACATCCACTAAACATCGTAGTTTTATATCCATTCTGAATCAGAAACATCTTACAGACGTCTTCTGGGCTTCTAGATGACATCTCACAGCAAAATGTAAATGCAGACGTCAAATAGGCGTCTGCCAGATGTTTGTGTGCTATCATGGGTTATTTTTCCTAGACATGAATGGGATTAAATAGAGAGCAAAATTTATTGTGTGAAAGAGGCTACAACATTTTCCAAATTGTTACGTTTTAAGTCAACAACCACAAGCGATTACGAACCGAGGGTTTCACCTGTTGCAATATACTGTAATTTTTGATCATTAATTGACCTTTACACTCACACATCGCAAACTCTCAAACTCAAATGTCAACAGGCAAAATGGGGGACGGCTAATTCACGCAATAAATTGCCTCTCACACATGTTCCTGCATATGACAAATTGATTTGCGGAAAGCGAGAGAGAGAGTGCAAACACGCAGACGATTGTAATCGAAGTCACTGCAGCCCGGGGGCAAAGCCTGCGTTTCCGTCCCCAATTTGTTGAGAGAGCAGTCGTGTTTCTACTTGAATCAATAAAACGAAACTAAACTATATTCCATCTGCGAAGATTATTATTCAATATCAAGCGCGTTTGAGATGTTTGCTTGCTAATACACTATTTGCTCAGTCGTCCGACTTCATGTAGCTTCTACGCCAATAAAGAATCTTTAATCTGCATTTAGGAAAATCCTTTTATAATACGACTTTTGGGCAGAATTAAATAGTTTTTTGTTCCATGATGGGACACTTTTCACGGATTTCTGGTTGCATTTCTCACAGGTGCTTTCCCAAGTGCATGTGCACAACAAACGTGAATGCATTAACCCACCCAGCTAGCACAGGTACGTCTGTAAGATGTCCGCTTTAGATCTGAAGATCGGGAAAACATCCGATAAACATCTTAGAAAGAGCAGCTTTACCTACATTGTAAATTATAACCAGCTAACAGACATCTAGATGTTTATAAGACATCTGGTCCCCGAGAATTATTGCAGATCAATTATTGAAATCTAAATAAATGCATTTAGACGTCTCCAAGATGGATCTATCAGGGAAGAAGATGTACCGCTGAAGCACTGAAATACAGGATGTGGGCAGACTCTCAGGAGTGATGTTTACTGATGCACATTCAAACACTATAAAAAGAAATCTATTCATGAGGATAATGTCCAAATAACTATTTTCTACCGTCGACTATTTACCTCTGTTCCCTGTTCTCAAAAGCTCAGGTGATGATAACATTGGTTAGGCACATTATCTCTCCTAATTGCCCGGTTGACACAAAACATTACGGATGGCTTGCGGTTGCCTCCGCTCCGGCCCCGACGTGCGCTGGGCTTCCTCACCCAGAGAGGAAGCGGCGGCCTTTTTAAGAACTGCTGATGGCCTTATTTTTCTTTTTTCCCCACACCAGGGATAAGGTTATCTGAGCAATTCGTCATGGAGTTTGCAGATAATTAGCTTTTTAAAGTTTCCCCCGAAGTCAGGACTGTCCTTGCAAGGGCGAATCTGTCTCTGGAAAATGATTCAGCTATAAAAAAAAAAGTTTTGAACTGGAATCCTGAAAAGTCGTGAAAAGACCCGTGATGCACACACGGATCTATAAATCTAATGACGTTGGGTTAAAAATAGATGTATAGTTAAAATATACAAATGCGGTTAAGGAAATATATGAGGACAACGATGTAAACAAAATAAGCAGGATATCAGATGAAAAGGTAAACACGTTTATGTAGGAAATCCATGTGGGTAACTCTTCTCTTGTTTTACAAAATCAGGTGATCGGTAAAAGCAATAGGACTCACTTCCTGTCACTGGCACAGGAAGCCACGCCCCACCTCACACAAAGGTCAGCCATCTTACTGTAGACTTTCTTTTGGTCTTAAATGTTTGATTTATGTGCAATGTGGTTGGTTTTAACGTTTACTGAATGCGACTTTGCATGGAAATAACAGTAGCTGGCGACGGTTAGCTGCATTAGCAAGTTCATGTTGTTGTTTTGTTCACGTTAGGCTGTTGTTTGTTGCCTTATGGAATTTTATGTGGTGGGGTGGTTTTCATGCTGAATAAGTTTGCTATTTTGTTTTGTTTTATGATCATAATGCTCGAATACATTGAATTCTAACTCCGTTCTACTAACTGCTTGTGTGGTGAAGTAAATCTAGCGGCTGCAATGTTACCTATTGATGGCTACAAGCAAGAACCATACAAATATACATTTGTTGTTCAATGTGTTAAATGACATACCAATTGTTTTGTATAGAATAATGACATTATATACAACATTGATAGGTTTTTTGAGGTGCCTTATTGGCTAATTGTTTAGCAAAAGATTTTGATCAATCAGTTGACCTTATGTATATACCGTTTGGAATGGACCGAAGAGGTCTCCTCATCTTTCCAAATGGCGTAATCCACGTCTCCCCATAAGAGCCTCTTTATGTGGTGGAAATGTGGTGGAAGTGTCGAGCTCCTACCGTCAGGCCAGCCGTCGTTTCATTGACTGGCTCATTTCCCACTACGGTGAGAGCTCAACTGTGCACGCGTGTGAATAACAGAATGGCGTGTAACCTGGCTGTCTGTGGGTGTCGTTTGACCCGTTACTGTTGGGATACGGATACCGCTGCTCTCGCTACAACAATGAGTCACGCTAGCACAAAGCAGTGATGGATATCTCTCCAGAAACATCGCTCACCCTCTAGTTTATTTATAATGCCGCCCCATTTGCTGGATTTATCCCTGAGAGTGGATGTCATGGTCTGAACGATGCTTACAATCTTGACCTGAGCTAAATCTACTTTACCCTTTATTTCATAATTTATTTTATTATTCCTTAATGTATTCACAAAACCATGATTGGCAACAGGGTCATTCTGTGTCAACTTGACTGGAAGTCCCTGGGTAAACATTTTCCGGTGAAAGAAATTCATGAATGCATAAGCAAGATGAAATATTTAATGTCATGGATGAATTATTGAGTGATCAACTATTTGATATCGCTCATCAGAGATTTGGAGCCAAATTAAAGAGGGTTAAAAAATACTTCAAAATCACACAGTCGCATCATTATTTAGTTTTTACACAGAGATTGGTACATCTGTTAGTAGAATATGTTCATTTTAGCAGTCCTTGTTGCATTGCATGCTATAGCTGACAGTTCAAAAACACTTTTTGTGTTATTTTGTGTCTTTTTCCGATGTTTGTGTGCCTGTAACTCAAAAAATTCTTAAGACATCTCCATACTCGTTCATATTCTGGTTCGTAAGAAACTTTTCTACTTCTACCTGTATTTTTACGTTCCTTTAAGATCTGATGGCATTTCATCACACTTGATCCCTGCGTCAACTACTATATAGTCTTGTATACGATATCTTTAAAAAAATGAATAGTTTGCGCACTGCATTCTGATTGGTTGAGCATTCAGAGATGACGAATTGGATAACAAAGTAGCTCGTCAATTTTGCACGGCCTAGTAACCCCTTAGCAACCAACGTGCTGAAACACTTAGAACGCATTAGCCACGGCATAGTAACTGTTCACCGTAACATCTCGACGAAGTAAATAAATGCTATTGAGAATAAAAAGTCAACTTTCACATTCTGTTGGCGTTCTCTCTGTTTTGCAGTGGATTGCACAAACTGTTGCCCCACTGCAAATAATGACAGAGCAGCAGATTCACAATTTTCTGAAACAAGCACTCAGCAGATCGAGAAGCAAACACACATACGGTGGAAAATTGTCTCATCAGAAGGAAATTCCTGATCTCCGCCCGGAAGCTGACAGCTACAAGGCAGGCTGGAAATGAGTAGCGTGTACGGGCGTGATGGCGGTCTCCGGCGCAGACCCGGTGAAGGGGCTATTGATTTTCTCGTCATTCGGATTCTTTTCTGCACTGTCAGACGGACACGAGAGCCACAAGGAAACAATTAAAACTTTCCTGTGCTGGATGGCAGCGTTCGAAGCGATTGTGGGTTACAACACGGGCGGCCCGGGCGCCGATAATTTTTGAATCTGATGATGCGCAGCTAGCAAAACTTGTTATAGTGAATGCAAGCACATTTTTTGCTTAGTTGAGTTTCTTTCGCTACTCGATACAGGTTTCTTTTAGAAAGAAAGTCATATGATTTTGAAAGTGATGTTTGGGGTGTGGGATTACAAATTCTATAATTTCGTCCAATCTCTTGCCACGATGGCGACCGCTGTCCTACGATTGATGACGTACCACCACATACTCGCCTGCCACGATTAAATGAGACTGAATGGGAAAAAGAATGTAATGTAACATGAATGTTTCTTTTAACTTTAAGAACATCATTTTTGCGTCATTTTTGTTCTTTGTTATGTTCTGCAATATTGTTACAGTGCGTTCTATATTTGTTGAATATAAATACAAACTGTAAATATATTACAGATACAAGGTGAACTGTTTCTTTATTCTGCAGGCGTCTCTTTAAAAACTAGATCTGCTGCCCAGGCTGACATTTTCCAGGTTAACGTGTGCATTATTTATTCATAACACTCCCGTTCATAATGGCACCATACAGTATGTTCCATCCACAGATTCATTCTCTTAAAAACTGCCCCCTATTGACAAAACATCAATTTTCTTTTGACCTAAACATATTTGGGATGCTTGTAACCTCTGTAGGATACATTAGAAAGAATGCAGAAGCTGTCGTTTGTGTAGTAGGACTGTACATCTGGTTTAGTCCCTGAACCCACATCTCATGAGTTTCATGCGGCATGTGTCTGTCATGTGACCGTTGTGCAGTTGTGCTTTCAGATTAGGCCCGGAAAAGTTGTTATACATATAGGCATGTTTATTTTTAAGCAAGGTTATGAGCGCGGTTTGAAGCGTGTCGAATTTGTGTTGCCTGTTGTAGAAATCGAGATGCACATCTTATAGTTGATATGACACATTTGAGACTTTTGAAGCCATTGTTGTGTGCGTTATATATCTACAGTATATATAACACATTTACTGCTATACGGTTTTATTCAACATGGATGTGCTTTATTTAGCACTGTTGCTTAGAAACTGTAAAACGCCTTCAGTAATGAACTTTATGACTTGAATCTTTATTAAACTGTGATTGTGACATGCACATATTTATTGAATAGGTTTGAGTAGTTTTAGTCTGCTATTTTATTTGTCTCATGATTTTTGTTATTAAGCATCTTAACTCGTCAACCGTTATGTTAATGTCATTTAATTATTCGGTTTATAAATACAGCCGATCAATACAGCCAGGCCGGTACGGAGTCTATTTTATTCTTTAGCGTACCTTTACTTTTTCTTGCGAACCTGCACTTCTCACATTTTGGCGGCACTTTGCCATTTTATGTCAAAACGTAATTGTTTGGGTGAATCGCTAGAGCCACAGTGTAGCATTAGCAGCTACGCTTTTTTGGCTAGAGATTCTAGGCTTTCCATCTAGTGGCTTCGGCGCGGAGCCACCCAATTTCAACAGATTTGACCAATCCAACATGGTTTATGGAATTACAGACAATCAAATTATAGAGGCCAAGCTGCATTTTTAGCCAATAAAATTAAAGAAGCCAGAACGTTCAGCCAATCAAATTAAAGAAGGCAGTCTGCAGGCGGGCGGTGATGACTGTGACTGTGTAGTGAGATGCGAGAAGGCAAACACAACAAAGCCGGCGGTTTTACAATAAAAATAAGAATTGTTAAGATTACAGAGATGTAAACTACTATCTTGTCCTGTAATGTGTGTTTGACATACATTTATACCATATAAGACACAAAATATGACTCTGTTTTTATGATGGATTTAATTAAGAGAATAATTCAGGACTGCAGAACTACTGACCCTCATTTATCAAACGTACGTAGAAACCAGCGTTCATCCGAGCAAAAGAATTTGCTTACGACAACTCTCACGTGTGATTCATTCTTTAAGCTTTCATGTGCCGCCGATCCTGTTGTATTAATAATATCGTACCTTTATAAATGCGGCGGCTGAAATCGATCATAATTTACATATCACGCCCCTATAGATTAAGGGTGTAGAAGCCTCGCCCCTAGATTTTACGACGTGGAGAATCGTAATCCGGCCAAAGAGGGGAACTTTTCCAATTTAGTATTGAAACGTTAACGTTGAAAAGCAGAATCAAAGGAAGTAAAGAACAGGTTGGAAACGGTCAACAGGGTTGGCGCGGTCAACCCAACTCTATTATTGGATATTTATGTTTTGTTAATATCACCGCAAATGGCTATTCTTTCACTCTTATTGTTACACTGAAAGTATTGTTGTTTTAAAAGATTTGGTTGTGCATTTAAACAAAATGAGAGCTTTGTTAGAGTTAGCCTACATCAATGTGTTAATGTAAAAACAAATGTAGAAATAAATGACTGAACATATAGTATAATGTTTATATTTCAATGTTTTTAAAATGTCCTTCATTTAGGTGAAGACAGATGCATGTTTCTAGAGAGGATAAGGGTTTACGATCTAATCCGCTAGTCTTGCATTTCAGGCTGCTTAAATCAAGCACACGCAGTTTTATGTTTGCTCCATACATTTTTTCTCTTTCAGATCTGTCGGGGGCAAGAACCAGCGGTCTTCGGCCCCCACAAACCAGCCTGGAGCCCGCCGCACAAAGCGAGGCAACCTCGAGTTGTGAGCCAGTGCGCGTCTTTCACACACACCCAAGCACAACTAAACATCGCCCACAAAAAAAAACATTCAAGCATGCATGTTGTCTGTTTTCATTAGAATGCCTATTTGTCAAACAAAGGAGCTTTCACCTTGCAAATAGATACTTACCCATTGCTTATAGTCCTAATTATCATTGTAGTTTTTAACGTTTTACTTTTAATTGTGTCAATTATCTTTTTGTTACACCAAAGCACCCGTTGACCTTGTAGTTTATTGTAATTTCAAACAATTTAATGTTCATATAATCAAGCTAGAAAAGAAAATATTTAATAAATCGCTTGGGATTCTATTTTTACATTTGATACACTTTTATCGGTCATTATTCCTTTTTTTATTTATCAAAAGGGCAAAGCGTACATGGACCTTCGCCTCACAACTTGCGTACACGACCTGTGACCTGTCGTGAGATTTTTTTCGTAGCAAACGCTCACGTCCATATTGATAAATGGCGAGTTCCAAAGCACCAAATACAGCCATAACGTG